>NC_135493.1:426197-518697 GCF_052094955.1 Ictidomys tridecemlineatus | reverse complement strand
TGTCCTTTCACTCTCTACATAAGAGTCCTTTGGTGTCCAAAAGATTTCCATTTGGATGAAGTCCAATTTGCAAAAAGAAAATGCTTTTGTGGTTGTGCTTTTGGTGTCATGGTGAAGGAACTGTTGTCTAATCCAAGGTTCACAGAGATTTACATCTATGTTTTTTTTTTTTTCCCTAAGAGTTTAAAAAAGATGGGCCAGGGTTGTGGCTCAGTGGAAGAGTGCTTGCCTTGCCCGTGTAGGGCACTGGGTTCGGTCCTCAGCACCACATAAAAATGAATAAACAAAGATATTTTTTAAAGCACCATTCTTATCAAGGATGGGAACTGAGGCCAAGGGTATTCTGTACAAATAAATCCTGTTAAACTAACTCAAGAGAGAGAGAGTTTAAAAAAGTTTTAGTCCTTACATTTAGATCTGTGATCCATCCATTTTGAGTTAGTTTTTTATATGGTGTGACACAGGGGTCCATGTTTATTCTTTTTCACGTGTCTGTACAATCATCCCAGAATCATTTGTTGAAGGGATTATTCTTTTTCCACTACATGTGCCTGTCACCCTTACTTAAAATCAACTATACATAAATATGTGGGTTTGTTTCTGACTTTTAAGTTCTATAACATGAACATATATGTCTATTATGATGCTAATACCACGATTTTTGTATTACTGTAACTCTCTGGTAAGTTTTGAAGTTGAGAAGTGTGAGTGCTCCGAATTTGTTCTTCTGTTTTGAGCATGTTTGAGGCATCCAGGTCCTCAGTATTTCCACATGAATTTTAGGATCAGCTTGTCAGTTTTTTACAAAGAAGGCAGGTTGGATTCCACCAGGCTTCACCCTGAATCTGTATATTGCCTTGGAGATTATGGCCACCTTATCAACACTAAGTGTCCCAACCCATCACCATGGAATACTTTACATTTATCTAGGTCTTCTTAATAACTTTCCGCTATGTCTTATAGTTTTCAGAGTACACGTCTTACACGTGTTTGTTAAATTTATTCCTCAGAATTTTATTCTTTCTGATGCTATCATAAAAGGAATTCTTTTCTTCTTTTAGAGAGAGAGAGAGAGAGACGGAGGAGAGAGAATTTTAATATTTATTTATTTTTAGTTTTCAGCGGACACAACATCTTTGTTTGTATGTGGAGCTGAGGATCGAACCCGGGCCGCACGCATGCCAGGCGAGCGCGCTACCGCTTGAGCCACATCCCCAGCCCAGGAATTATTTTCTTAACCTCCTTTTCAGTTTGTTAGCTGCCAGTGTATAGAAATGCAACTGATTTTTGCATGTTGATCTTGGATCCTGTAACTTTGCTGAGCCCATTTATTGGATATTCAAATAGGGCTCAGTTTAGTCTCTTCCCCAACACACATTTTGGTGGATGCTTTAGTGTTTCTATATATCTGGGTTTTTCATAGATGCACTGTACCAGGATGAGGAAGTTTCCTTGTACTTCTACTTTATTGAATTTATTTTTGTGAAAGTGCATTGGATTTTTGTCAGATGATCCTTTTTCTGTGTGATTAAGATGATGGTTGAACCCCTCCCCACCTCCGCCCCCCCTCAGTTCTGTTAATATGCCATCCTACATAAATTGATTTTTTTGTATGTTGAGCCAACCTTATATTTGTGGGTTAGATGGTACTTGGTCATGATGTATAATAAATAGTCAATGAACATTTTGTTGAAAGAATAGGAGTGAATCAGGTAAGCTACTTGGAGACAAAGTGTGTGTGTGAAGGAATTTGTAGCATGATGAGAAGCCAAGGCATTTGGCGGGATTGCGGGGAGCAGCAATTAGTTCCTTAAGGCTGGAGAGTAAGTGCTGGTGGGCCAGTGGCGGTTGATGTAGCTGGAGAAGAGGTTGATAGGAGCCAGGTCACGGAGGCTCTGTTTTGCCATGCTCAGGTCTTGGAATGTCCTATAGGTTATAGTGAACCAACTAATCTAATCTTGGTAGTGACATGAACTGATTTGCTTCTAGAAAGATCATTGTGGTAGCTGTGTGCAGAACAGAGCAAAGAGGATTGAGATTGAAGCTGCTGTAGTATCCCAGTCAGGAAATAATATATATCTCAACTAGGATGATGGCATTGGTAGATAAGACCAGGGGACAGATTCAGTTTTTTAAAGAAAAGTTTAGGTAGTAAAATGCACATAATAGGTACTTTACTACGTATTTCTCAGAATGGTGAACCTAGCTGGAGACATGATGATTCATTTCTCATTCCTTCAACAGATATGCACCGAGTACCTGCTGTATGCCTGGGACTGTGTTAGGAATTGAGGAAATTCCAATGAGCAAATATGGATCACATTCCTTCTTGCAGACTAGCAGAAGATATAGACATGGAACTTGACGATTACAACACTATACTGCGGTGAGTGCTATGTGAAGGTAAGTTCAAATGCTGTGGGAACACATGGAAGGAGTACCTCATACAGACTTGTGGGGTTGGGAAATGTTCCTGGAGAAATTAAAGAATGAGTAGAAATTAGCCTAGTAGAAAAGTAGGGCATGGGTTGGCAGGGAAAGGGGTTGGGGGGGGGTGGGGGGGTGGAGGTGGAGGAGGAGGAGGAGGCGGCGGTGGTGGTGGCAGCTGCAGCGGCGGTGGCATCGGCGGCGGCTGCCATGGCTGAGGCTCTGGAATGACTGCCTGAGGGTAGAGTGTGGTGATTGTGGACTTTGGAGCCATTATTGGAGATACGGGGTGAAGGAGAACTTGCAGGTATTGGTTGGAAGGTGAGTATGGTTTGGAATATATGAAATTGGAGACACCTGTGGGATAACCAAGTGGAGATGAAGGACTGAGATCAGGACTGGAAATATAGATTTGGGAGTCGTCAGGGTAGTTCTTGAGGCCATGGATGCAGTTCAGATCATGTAGGGAGTGATAAAGGACACATAAGGGAATCAAGGACAACTTCCTTTAAGGGACAGGCAAAAGAAGAAACTAGTTGGAAGGAGACTGGAGGAGTGTCTTCACAGGAAAAGAGGAGAGAGTGAGATCAAGAGTGAGAATGAGAGACAGATCTGGGAGAGAATTGAACCAGAAGGAGAAGGGAGCAAATGTTCAGAAGGAGAACTGAGCAAGAAGTGACAAACTCAGGAACATTTGCTGAGTTTGTGAATGACAAACATTAAGACATAGTCACTGTGAGTCACTGTGTAAGGGCTGCTAGGGGCCTTGGGCAAGAGCAATTTTGGCGGAGGGATTGGGGGTAAAAAAATGATCTGGATTTGTACTAGGAGCTCATGGGGAATTCTTAGACATATTCCTCCCAGTATTGACCAGCATGGTACATTGCCTGTGGTAGAGGAGATTGAAGAACACATCATGCCCAGCTAAGGCTTTCTGCTCAGATACATCCACGACCAAAAATATCGTCTTCTCTCCAAGTTCTGTCGTCTTCTAATATGCCCAGTTTTTCACATCAGTAACCCAGGAGTCACTTTGACATCTTCCTCTCCTTCAACCCCTCTCTCACAGTTAAGCAGGCATCAAGTCCCTTCGACTCAACCTGCAAAATGCCTCTCAAATCTACCCATTTCTTGATATTGCTGCTGAAGAGATCTCACCTCTTGGGCACCTTCCCCTGAGCTTGAGCATCTATCTTGTCTGGAGGAAATTCTCCTTCCCTTTGTATTTCACTTTTTTCGTTTTTTTTTTTTTTTTCATTTTTATATATATATATATATATATTTTAGTTGTTAGTGGTGCTTTATTTTATTTATTTATATGTGGTGCTGAAAATCAAACCCAGTGCCTCACACATGCTAGGCAAGTGCTCTACCACTGAGCTACAGCTCCAGCCCCCTTCCCTTCGTATTTCTATAGAGGGCCATGTAAAGCTTTAGATTCTGTTTAGACTCCAGGTTTTAAGAGTTCAACACAGAAAGAATTTCAGGTCATTTGTTTCCCTCCAGAATGAAATTCTAATCTTGAGGGAGGTGGGAAGGACAGGCGAATGCATTATTGCAAACCTTCTCCAGTGATTCTGAGGTATAGCTCTGGTTAAGAGCCCCTGCCCAACACCCTGAGATATTTGAGTGTAAGGACCATGCCCTTCAACTTTGTATTTATTAAATACAACCAATGCCTGATATACAGTCAGTGCTCAGTAAAGGGTCAAGTGAACCAGTGGAAACAAGAGCTGAAGAATGATAGGGTCCAAAGAAATGGATGGAGGATAGCTTAGGAATAAGTATGGTCCCTTCATTTTTTTCAGTTGCCTTAGTGTTGAAATGGAAGGAGGCTCCCAGATATTCATGGGATGTCACTTTTGGCAACAATGGACCATCAGTTATCTGGGTTTTCTAGGTGTTTTGTAGCAAGGAGGGATTTCAGACTATGTAGTCTGCAATATTTCCAGAAATAGAAATCATTCTTTTTTCCTCTAATGACCCACACAACACCTGGGAATTGCCATAAAATTCCCAGAAGAGGAGTATGGTGAAGGAAAACCACTTTCCCTAGGTATACTTTGTATGGAACTGCCAGTGAAGCAGTATAGATATGGGCAGAAGACACCACTCTCCTGGTGTCTCCTGAGATCTGTGCTCTGACTGGTTTCCATCTGTCGTCTTCTGCCAGTTTTGTTGGGACTCACCTTCCATTTTCTCTCCACACAGGCTTGTTGAAAATGTAGGAGCCAATGTTTCCAACCGTCCCTGCTCCAAACTCTGATGCATACGCACCTGTGTACAGGTGAGCATGTGCACACACGCACACACACACACACACACTCACACTCACACACACACACACACACACACACACACACACACGAAGCACACACTCCTGGGTTCTTGAGGAACTTTCAACAGGAACTTATATTGTGAAAACTTTCATTACTTTAAAAAAAAATTTTAGTTGTAGATGGACACAATACATTTACTTTGTTTATTTAGTTTTTTTATGTGGTGCTGGGATGGAACCCAGTGCCTCACGTGTGCTAGGCAAGCATTCTACCACTGAGCCACAACCCCAGCCCATTACTTTTTAAAAAGATGTCTGAAATACAACATTTTGGACACATGGAGGTGCTCCAGCCCCCAGTTTCCTATCCATCTCTTGGAAAGGAGTGAGCAGTCTAGGACGTGCAGGGACACACAGAAGAACATTATCTTCTGCCATTGCATTAGGCCTAAACATACTTACCAAGCAAAATAGGCAGCTGTGGTGAGGAAGAAAAAGCCCTGGACCAAGAGTTCAAAGGCCCAGGTTAAAGTACTGCCTCTGCCACTTGTTCTCTGGAGTCTGTTTCCTCACCTGTAAAGCCAGAGGAATGGTATTACTTCATATTTATATAAACTCAGCTGCAAAACACTGGTTTAGGTACCCTTGTTCTGAGTTATCACGGACCCCTTGTGCTTACCTGCTATTGACACTGACTGTTAATATGCCTGCCTCCCATGGCAGAAGGAGATCTGCTTGAAGGCAGAAATTGTATGTCTCTCCCCTACTGTGCCCTGCCTTCAGTACTCAGCAGAGTGGTCAGTGAATTTTGATTGTGCAAACGAAGAACAACTGGAAACTTGTCCATTTTTGTCTTTCCTGTTAAGCTGTTATGTTTCTAAAAGAATAGCTACTGCTTTATGGTCCTCATAGGTGGGCTACCAGATAGGGCAAATCTACTTTCATTCTGTGTAAATTTGATGTATGGATGATCCAAATGATCAGGAGTTGAGTCACTCACCATGTTACCTTACAACTACATTTGTCTTTGTGTGTGTGTGTGTGTGTGTGTGTGTGTGTGTTTGTTACTGGGGATTAGAACCCAGGGCTTTGTGGTGCATGCAAAGCAAGCACTCTACCAGCTGATCTATATCCCCAGCCCTAACAACTACATTCAAAAGCCTGTTAAAATTCTCATAGGAGAATATTTCAGTAGGCTCGGCCCCGCACCCTGGTTATTCAGTTGCCAAAGTGTCCCCAGCACATTGCATTTCCTCAATAATAACCCTTTACATGTGTGTACCACTGCTTTAAAGATTTGTTAAAAGGTCCATTTTCATGTTCACTGACTCATAGACTCTTAATAACACCATGAAATAGGCAGGGAAGGTACTCTTACTACCAGTTGACAGATGAAGAAACAAAGGTTCAGACATTACTTGTGTTGCCACGTACCATACCTAGGGCAATTTTGTGGCAGAGCTGGGCCTAGAATGTAAGCAGGTTTCTAATACCAGTCTGGTGTTCTTTATACCACTCATTAGTTCAACACTGTTGCATTTTGTGATGTTGCCTCAATGACATTTTTGCATCTCACCCTATTCCTGCTTCTCAACTGCACCACCCAGTATTTGCCATGGCATTCTCTGTGCTCAACCAGTGCCTCTCCCTCTTTTCCAAACACATCCTCTTGCGATTTCCTGTCTCTGTATCTTTGCATGTGTTTCCACATCTTGGAGGACACCCTAACCCCAATATCACTGCAAGTTGAGAGAAACCCAAGGCATCCTCTTAATTTCACCTCAAAGGCCACCTAGCCTATGATACCTTTGCAGATTAGCCCTGCTGGATGAGATCTCTCTACCCTTGAACTCACAGAGCAATCTGTCTTATTTTGAAGGGATTTCCATACCTCTTTAATTCCCTGTAGTCTCTCACATCCCTTGTCTGTGTCCCCACAGCCCCTATTACTCAGTTTTCAAATCACTTATCTCCCAATGTTGTGAGTCTGCTTTTGCCCTATGACTGTAACCTCCATGAGACCTGGAACTTTGATTCTTCTTGGTATCTCCAGCACTGTGCACAGTGCTTGGAACACAGTAGTTGCTCCAAAAAAAAAAAAAAAAAAAAGAAAGAAATATATCGTGTGAATGAGTGGATGGATGGATGAATACTACCTAGCATGACGCCATGGATATTCGAGTTGCAAAATAATAATGGATTAAACTCAGTTTTCAACCAAATCTCACTATTTTCATCCTATCCTAGTGGGGGATAAAGGTTCTTTGTCCTGTCTCAGGCTGTCTCTTCTACTCCCGCTCTGGATTCTAGCACACCCTGCCTCCCCAGGTACCTCATTCACTCATTCAATGACCTCCTCTCGCCAGGGTATCTACTCGCTTCCTCTTCTCTGTCTGACTCCCTTCCTTGCAGTAACTAACATGCTCTGGTCTAAAAGTAAGTGCCCTCAACTGGATGGGTGTCTTCCTTCGCCTGTCCCTCACATTATAAACCATGCATCTCATGATAGAGTAACCTGGCTGGACCTTTTACTGGGGAATATTCAGTGTCACTGTCCTTAGATATTTTCTATTGGGTTGGTCAGATGGCCCACAGAAGACTCTTTCAGATGCTAGATTTTAGGGGAAGAGTCAGGGAAGAAGACTGGAGGTTCACAGCTTTCAGGATGCATGCATGCACTTAAGCCCCCTGTTTTCAATATGAGAATCCAGCCCTCAACCAGGTTTAGGAATTTCTAGTCCAGAGGCTCTTTCCTTTACACTCTCCAGGGAACGGCACTCCAGATTTCTCTCTGGGAAGGGAGAGGCCAGCCCCTCACTGGCTTTGGCTGCTGGAGGGGATTTGGGAATGAATTTACGTCTTAAACCAGTTTACAGACAACCTCATTATTTTGGTGCCTAGCCACCTTCACCTCCACTTCCAAAGTTACCTGTGGCAATTTTTGAAGATCCTTGGGGGCAGGTGATGATATACATTGGCTTTTGGCTTTTCCCACTAAGGTCTCAGGATTCCTGCTTTGTGGTCTTCTTGGATCTGCTACGTCAACTGCTAGTCATCCACGTGCTTTTCAGCATTCCAACTTTAGTTGCTGCTTCCTTTCCTGTTGTCCCCATCATATCCTCCAAATCCTGTTCCTCTAATCCTTTCAAAAATCATTTTATAGTAGTTTCAGTGGCGGTTCTGAGAGTCAATGAAGCCTCTCAAATGAAGAGGGTTCTGAGAGGCAATTAAGCTATATGTAGAACTATGGGTCCCACCTATATATCACCATGGACATGGGTGTCCACCTGCCTATTTCATTCATTTTCCACACCTGTTTCCCAAGCCACTCTTCCTAAAACTCTGCAGACCTAATTTGTCTCATCAGGCTCTCTGACCATTCTTCTGTTTCATCTCTGAATCTCCAGATCACCCAAGCCACCAAACAACTTCCTATCCATAAACCCTCAGGCCTTAAAGGTCAGATACCTTGTCAGTAGACCTGCACTTCATGACCCCTAGCATTTCCTTGCACCTTTCCAGTTCTGAGTCTCCTAACTTTGCTGCTTCTAAGAAGGCTGTTGATTTCATAGGCTAGCCCCAATCTCTCCTCTTTTCCCAAGTAATGATATTGGCAACAGTAATAAACGGCTAGTGTGTACTGACTGTAAATTATGTGCTGCTCACTCTGGTGGATGCTTTCTACCCAAGATCTCAGTTCATTCTGCATCACAGCTTTTAATTTTTTTGTACCCATCCCCTTTTTAGGTAGTTGGCATTGCATATGAAGAAACAGTGCCTCAAGGAAGGAAAGCTGATTTCCCAAAATTCGTCAGGCTAATAAGATGGAATTTAAGCCCAGGTCATTCTAAAGTCTGTGTTCTTCTTATAACACTATCCTGCCTGAGTCAAGGCATCAGAGAGGGAGCTAGAAAGCATAATCCAAATGTATACTAAATACCTGAATTGGAGAGAGTCCCCACCACCCAATGGGTAAACTGTGGATAAAGATGGATCTAGCAGAGAAAACCTTTACTAACTTCACAAGTTTACACAGCATCCACACTTGTGATCCTCTGTTGTGCACAGGATAAATGACCGTGTTTATCTACCCACACAGAAAGTAAGTTAGAACACTACTACAAATCTGTACGCTATACACCAACATGGCTTAAGATGATTTATCACAATTGCAAAAGATGCCCGATTTTTTTTTTTTTCCAGAAAGGAAGGTTGGATTCCATTAATCAAGCTAAGACTTTATACTGCATTACTGCCTGGCACAAAAAAAGATAGTGCACTCTGTAGTTTGCAAACTCGACTCAGGAAATCGGGGAAGAGTAAAATCCACATGGGAAAGATTTCCATTGACTTCTCATCCAAGATGGTACAGTTAATTCATGCTATGAAACACTTGGCAGTGATATACTGAATTTAACAAAGTAAACTCAAAAAGGCATGGCCAAGACAAAAACACACGAATGTGATCAGATGCTTGTCTCCATATTGAAGTGTCAGGCTTGCTTGTCTGGAAGCAAAGCATGGTGGACAGAAGTTAAGCTCCTACAAGGAATAGTGGCCCGAAAGTACTCTGAGCTAGATGGAGGGCAAAAGCCACATTCACTGTGTAAAGCCAAGGACTAGAATGTGGCTACCCACAAACTCGCCAACCCTGGCTATAAGTCTGAACAACAATGACAACAACAAAAAAGAACATCTACCCAACTCTGCCAGGGTCTTTGGCTCTTAGGAGCTAAAGGTGTGTGGGGATGAGGACACAGGCAATGTTTCTAGAAAATGTTTTTGAGGTCTTTTTTTTTTTTTCAAACTACTTGCAAAACTAATCTATATATGCTCATGGTTCTTTCAAGATCTTGCTGGAAGAACTGTGAAAGTGGGAATGATGATTATTGTCTATGAATGGTTGGTTAGACTGTAAGCATGGAAAGGGTGAGGGAGTTAACAAAATCTATTGAGCAATATGGCAGATTAGTTAAAAGAACTGTCGCTGGAGCCACTGTCTTCAGGTTTCTAATTTAAAGTCTGACACTTATTTTAGCCTTGTGACCTTGGGTAAGCCTCTTAATCTCTCTTTGCCTCTATTTTTTTTGTTTTTTTGTTTCCATCTGTAAAATGGCGACAGGGTTGTTGTGGAGATTAAGTGCACTTAGAACAGTGTCCAGCACATAGACAGCACTATGTAAGAGTTAGCTATTATTGTTGGGCAACAATGTGTGCTGTGAACATCTTAGTTTAATAACCACAAAGTTGTTTAAAAAACTCTATGAGGTAGGTATTTTCTGTTCTGTACCTGTATGAGAGAACTTAAGCAATGAAAAGCCAGACAAAATGACCGAAGTCGCATAACTACTACAGAATGGCAGAACCTTTAGATGCTGCCTAGTCCAAGGCTTTCACTTCTCAGAAGAACAAACTGAAGTTCAAAATAGAAGGGCATGCCTCAAGTCATTTAGTGCCAGAACTGGGCTTAGAAATTCAGCAACAGGCCTCTTCCCTTCAAGTAGTTCTCAAACTTTGGTGTGCATCAGAATCCCCTGGAGGGCTTGCTCAAACAAACTGGTGGTCTCCACTCCCAGAGTTCCTGATTTAGTAGGTCAGGGTGGGACGTGAACAGTTGCATTTCTAAAGAAATTGTCAAATGATGCTGATGCTGCTGGTCTGGGGACCACACGTTGGGAACCTCCACAGCACACCATAGTTCATACATTCTTTTTTCCTTCTCACCACGGACTCCACAGTCTGTGATCTATAAACACTTACAAGAAAGGGAAACCGGTGATGAAAACTAAAGAAAAATAAATAGCTCCCAGCAAGAAGGCAAGGTGACTGACCAAGAGTCCTGGGTTTGTGTGGGACTTTTCCAATTTTACAGTACAGGAAACTCCTCAGCCCCAGGCACTCTGAGAGGGTTGGCCATTGTAGACAAAGGCAAACAAAATTTGATGCCAGTCAGCTGCCAAACAGAAAAGGACATACAGAGAATGAGGTAATTTCTGATGAG
The DNA here is from genome assembly GCF_052094955.1 of Ictidomys tridecemlineatus. NCBI lineage: Eukaryota > Metazoa > Chordata > Mammalia > Rodentia > Sciuridae > Ictidomys > Ictidomys tridecemlineatus. Next base: position 507,991 of record NC_135493.1, on the reverse strand, counting down.
TTTGTCTGAAAAGGACTCATTCATTTCTTCCTCTCCCAACAAATCTGTATTATGAAACTACTCTTTGTAAGGCACCATGTTAGGTGCTGTGCTCCTGACACTATTGATCCCATCCCACCAGAGAAGAAAGGTAAAAGTGAGTCTACAGTGAGCTTGGTAGACACAGACCCAGGGTTATATACTCAGAAACACCTGGAATAGGAGTGGGAAGGGAACACCCCACATGGAAACTTTTCAACCATGTTTCAATACATGATCAGCAGTCCAATAATTCCCTTCCTCCCTTTCTTCCTCTGAAGGGAGCACATCATTGAGAAGGATTGATTAAACATTTAGGAAAAGGAGGGTGTGGTAGTGAACTATTTCATTAATAATTCAGGAGAGTCAAGGTAAGGGGAGTCCTTTAGTAAGGGTGGTAAGTTGAAATTTTTGTCCTTGTCTTTACAGACCCAAGAGTATGTCCTTCACTTGTCATAAATCAATGCTAACCTCAGTTATGGTGTAATCTTCAAGGCTAATTTATACAAAACTTCAAAAAAGGCAAATGTCCTGGGGAAGACTAATGGTGACGTATTTTAGAGGAGTGCATAATAGCAAAGAGAATTCTTTAGGTCCCCAAATTAATTCTCAATCCTTTGACCTGACAGGAATAAAGATTTCAGGGAAGACTCCTAAAGATTCATGGTAAAAATAAAATGCAGAAATATTTTGAGAACACATGTTGGAGCACTGGATGGATCAATAAAATAATGCATAGACTACCAAGTGTTTCCTGGGAACTCACTGAAAAATTCAGATTAGGCTCTATTCTCTGTAAGTTTTCTTTCCTTTATGACTCCTATATTTCTTAATGATATATATTTTTTTTCTGTAGGGTGCACCCTGGCCTACATGTTGTTTCATCATTGTGCAGTGCTCAATGTGGTTATTGTACAGCTTCATTTTCAGTGAAAGCCACGGGAACAGAAGCCTCATACATTCCCCACCCATCCCACTTTCACACATCGGTCATTCAAGAAATAAAGGAAAGAAAGCATTAAATATGACCCAGTCACATCTTGGCCATTAACATAACATTCTAAGAGAAGGAAAAATATCATAAATGGAGGAAAACACATTACCTCCTAAAATGCCACCAAATTGCCGAAATACAAGTTTGTTAGTGATGGTGGTGGAGGGGGGTGGCGGGGGAGGGAGGGAATATTATCATGTGGAACCTCAGCAGTCTCTGAAAACCCTACAAATTTCCCCCATATAACTACCAAAGTGATGGGTTTGCTCCACAAGAACTGTTGTGACTTGGGAGTTTAAGTTCTTCAGAGGTGAGTTAGACAGCGATGATTCTTCGAAGAAATTAAAACACTATATTTGAATTCAGTTCCCAGGTTATCACTGAGCTTGGGTTACCAAACAATTCCTACAATGTCTACAGTTCTAGGACACTACAAAGCAAAATCTAGGGTTTCAGCCAAACCCTTCAATCCATAGGCCTATGTAAAGGGCTGTCCCAAGGAACCAATCATCTAGCCCATTGGTTCTCAAAATATGGTCTAAAGAGTCTTGGGGGGCTGGGTAATCCCAGTGACTTGGGGGCTGAAGCAGGAGGATCGATAGTTCAAAGCAAGCCTCAGCAACTTAGTGAGGCCCTAAGCAACTTAGACCTTGTTTCAAAATAAAAAGGGCTGGGGATGTGGTTCCGTGGTTAAGCACCCCTGGGTTCAATCTTCCTCCCCGCCAGCAAAGATTCTTGGGAGTTTCTGAAGCCCTTTTAGTGGGTCTGTGGGATAAAACTGTTTTTCCACATTTTTACTGGTACGTTATATATAATGGTAGGATTCGTTACATATTCATACATGGACACAATACAACAATATAATTTGGCCAGTATTGTTGCCCAGTATTGTCCTTTCCCTCCCCTCTTCCTCTCCTTCTGGTACCTTTCCTCTTCTCTACTGTCTCCCTTTATCTTTCATGAGATATCTCCGCCACCATTCCTTTTCCTTTTCTCCTTTCTAGCTTTGACATGAGAGGAAACATGAATCTTGACTTTCTGAGTTTGGAGGAATGGCATCCAGCTAATCCGCGCTCCTCAGTATTTACCCTAAAGAATTGTATTCGTCATACTGTAGCAATACAGGGATGAAACTATTTTACAATAACAGTAAGGTGATACTTTCTTTTTCACTCCCATCATCTCATCTTTTCCAGAGGTGACATGACATGTGATGTTGTCTCTGATAGCTGAGGGATGTGTGCTTCTGTGTTCTTGAATTTTAAATATTTCTGACTCTCAAAATCTAAGATAATTATTATCAGTAGATACAACCTAAACTCCAAAACTCTTTGGGATCCTCAATAGTTTTTCAGGGTGTTAAGGTGCTTCTTTCTGAAGAGCAGAGTAAACCCTCTTGAGTAAAGAGACAACCTACTGAGCGGGAGAAGTGATTATTTCCAAACAATACACATGGCATGGGGTTGACATCCAGCATATGTAAAGAACCCCAATAACTCGGTTGCCCCAAAACAGATAACCTGATTAAAAATGGGCAATAGGGCTGGGGATGTGGCTCAAGTGGTAGCGCGCTTGCCTGTCATGCGTGTGGCCCGGGTTCGATCCTCAGCACCACATACAAACAAAGATGTTGTGTCCGCCAAAAACTAAAATAAATATTTAAAAAAAAATTCTCTCTCTCTCTCTTTAAAAAAAAGGGGGGGGGGCAATAGACCTAGGTCAATGTGACTCAAAGGAAGACATTCAGATGGCCAACAGAGACGTGAAAATATGCTGAGCAACACCAATCATATCAGAAATGGCAGGCAGCGCTTCGCCTGACCCCCTCTAAGAGGTCAGTTGTCAAAGAAAAAGAAAAAAAACAAATGTTGGTGAGGATGTGGAGGAAAAGGAACTCTCATACATTGCTGATGGAAATGTAAGTTGGTACAGTGATTATGAAAGACGGTATGGAGGATCTTTACGCAATTAAAGGTAGATCTCCCATATGATGCAGCTACCTCACTTCTGGGCATGTATCCAAAGGAAATGACTATGAGCACACCAAAGAGATCCTAGCATGGTCTTGTTTATTGCTGCATTATTCACAATAGCCAAGATATGGAATCAACCTAGATGCCCATGAACAGGTTAATGGATAAAGGAAATGTCATACATATGTGCAATGGAATACTATCCAGTCATAAAAGAATCTTATCATTTGTATAAAAATAGATGAGATTAGAGGACATTATGTTAAGGGAAGTGGATCAGATAGAAAAACAAGTACCACATGTTCTCCCTTGTGGATATTAAGACCAAAATTTAGGTGAATTGTTGATTTATCAGTGTTATTTCTAGAATGGATTTCATTCTAACTATCCTAGTCAGAAGGAAAATTTACCTACTCAGTATTGCTTTGATTTCAATATGGAGAATCAAAGGAATTCTCTATGTTTCTGAAGTATAGTTACCAAAATTATCTAAAAAGGTTTAGAAAATGTGAGCTCATGTTATAGCTTAGGGGAAAGATCTACCCCACTAGATGGTTGACAGAAGCCCCCCTCTCTGTAACATGTTCCCATGCTAGAGAAAGGGGCCGCTTCTGTCTCATGGGATGGGATAGAGAGACAATATGTAGTAGATTTTCACACAATATTATTCTGCTGATATGAAATTCTGGTAGCCAAGGTGGCAGGTATGTTCTTAATCCCAATGCTGTCAAATTTAAGCCTGGAGCCCCAAGAGACGAGCGGTATTTAAGACATCATCTCTTGTTAAGTAGCAGCCACACAGTTGGCGGTAGCCAGTGAAGGATTCCCTGCCATGTAGGACTCTCCAGTTGTCTATAAATAGGACCTGTGAATGAATAAAAAGAGAAAACATCATCAGAACAAGCGCAAACCCAAAGAACCCTAAATCAGAAGAGATCATGTAAAAAGCAAAGCGTTAGGTGGTTCTATGGTTACATTCTGTGCGATATTTTTATTTTTAAATTAAGCAGACTTTTGGAAGCCCAGACGGGTGTAACCCTGTAGCAGGATAAATGGAAGTTGCAAAGGCAATAGTAGGTAATAAATGGGCCCTGCCCTTGAGGGGTTTATGTTTCTTGAATAATTGTCCTCTTTTCAAAGCAAATCATGTAATTTGATTCTTTCGTTTTCTTTTCTACTTCTCACTCTATACTTTCTCAAAGGGTTAAGCTATTTTATTATGTTTTATGAAGATATTCTCCATCCAGAGGAAATAAAGATGAAAAAAAAATGGAATCATGAAGGTGGAGGGACTCTTAGGGATCATGCAGTTAAAACCCCTCGTCATTCACATAGAGTCACAGATGTCAGAGATGGGGTGGGGCCTGCTCCCAGGTCATTCAGTGAGTGAGTGGCAGGACCACAGCCAGCACCTAGGACTTTTTTTTTCCCCCTCTGTTTCCTTTGCAACAACACGACACATACTAAACAAGTACCATTATTGATTGATTTGTTTATTTTTATTTCCATTTTTAAAAATTTTTTGGTACTAGGGATTGAACCCGGGCTGCTTTACTACTGAGCTCCATCCCCAGCCCTTTTCATTTTTTTAAAGGATTTTTTTTACCTTTGTTTTACTTATTTTTATGTGGTGCTGAGGATTGAATTCAGTGCCTCACACATGCTAGGCAAGCGCTCTACCACTGTGCTACAACCCTAGCCCACCTGTTTTTAAATTTTTGAGACAGGGTCTCACTAACTTCCTGAGGCTGGCCTTGAACTTACAGTCCTCCTGCCTCAGCCTCCAGAGTCACTGGGATTACAGGTTTGTGCCACCATGCCTGGCTTTCTTCACTGCTTCTGTGTAACAAGCTTATTTGATATCTTTAGAGTTTAGGACATACCCTCCCAGGCTTTAGTTTGACCCAAAGCTCATTTTCAGGTCTCCTCAACTCAATTGTTAGAGTCCGGTGTGCTGTATACCAACGATGAACGACATCATAAGGCACAGTATTGATGACAGCTCGGTCATAGTTGTTGTACCTAACGTGGAATTGTGAGAAAAAAAGATCTCAAACACACAATAAAGACATCTGTTGTTTATTGAACTACTTTATATAATGGTTTTCTCTGCATTCACTACTTGTTCTGCAGATGAGCTGACAATATGTCAACATTCTCTTAGGTGCACAGGATTGGAGAGAGGAGCTCTTCTGCCTGCTGATCATATTTTGTTTCTCTCTGGAGAACCTGGGGATAGGGGATAGAAGTTAAGTCCCAGTTGGTTTTTCCCCATCTTAAGATATGATGTTTTATCTAAAGCATATTTCATAGAGTATGTCCTTATTGGTCAAAGCTCATGGAAGCATTGGGGAAAGATTTGAGCTTGCCCCTCGTCAAGCTGAGAATGGCATGGTAGGCTGTATTAACAAAGCTTTCTTTTCAATGACTTATAACTTCTCATGTGTCTCCCTTTGTGAGAGAGATGCCAGCTATAGTAGCTACTGGACAGTTCACCCAAAGATCTTAACTAATTCATTAAATACTAACATTTATATGAGCATGTGCTACAAGCTAGAAAGTGTGTTAGGCTCTAAACACACAATGATGAACATGGCAGACATGATCCCCTTATGTTCTCTTGAGGAAGATAAACGATAAACTAGAAATAAATATATAAATAATTTCAGCTAGTTGCAGATGGAAGGAAGAAAAATTGGTGTTATATGTTTAAGCATGCCTGGGAAATCTATTTCAGATGGAGTGCTGAGTGAAGGATTTTTTGAAATGACATTGGAGCTGGTACCTGTATGATGAGAGACCAGCAATTCAACCAGCTAAGGGAAGAACATTCCAGGCAGAGGGAATAGCAAGTACAAAGCCTTGGGGTGGAAAGGCATTTTATTATGTTTGCAGATCAGCAAGAAGGTCACATGGCTGGTGGTGAGTAAGCAAGGGGAATAACAGTGGAGGAAGTGATACAAAGGAAATCGCCAGGGGTCAGATGATGTGTAACCATGCAGGCCACAGTAAGGACTTTGGATTTTTTGTGAGCACCATGGGAAGCCAGTGGAAAACCCTAGCTGAGATAATGGATTTCTGTTTTGGCTAAGGCAAATTAACTTTTTATTGAAGTATAACACACACGCATGCACACAAACACACAAAAGCAGACAAATAATGATGAATTTCATGATGGGATCGTATCTCTATCGCTACCATCCATATAAATAAGTAATTAACTAGAAGCCCATAACCTTTCCTCATGGCCCTCTCCAGTCACACTCTTTCTCCTACCCAAGGGTAACTACTATCCCAACTTCTGTTGCCAAAGATAAGTATTTGCTGTTTATGAAAAACAAAACTTTATATAAAAGAATCATCATATCTACTACACACACATTGACATCTGTATGTTTCTACATGCATCTTCATACATTTTGTGTCTTGTTTCTTTCATTTAATATTAAAGGACAGCATTGTTCAGCAGTCGTTTATTCATCCTTGGTGCTGTATGGCATTTGATTTTGTGAGCACAGCACAATTTATTTATCCATTGTACTGTTGGTGAATATTTGAGTAATTTCCAGTTTGGAAGCACTACAAATACTACTGCTTTGAACATTCTATTCCATTGTCTTTTGGTGAGCATCTATATTCACTTCTGTTTGATATAATCTTAAGAATGGAATTTCTGGGCCATAAGTATGGGTATGCTCAGCTTTAGCAGACACTGACAAAGATGTTCTTTGCAAAGAGAAATAAACATCCAATGGTTCTCTTCTTGGGTATCAGACAGTGTTTATTGGTTTTAGTACATAGCACAATCAAAGCCAGTATTCTTAGTTTTCTCATATGTAAAATGAGCATAGTAACACCTGCTTAGTGGACCCCATAGGGATACTATGAAAATCAAATGAAAGAATGTAACAGTGCTTCCTCCCAGGCTTGGAAGAGCTATGCCCAGAGGGAGAATAGGGTGTGGAAGCATAGTCTCCACCAGAGTCTTGATCCCCCATTTTTACTTCCAGAAACTTCCAGTGCTGTGCTAGGTACTTCCACAAATATTTCATTCACTCTTTTTGACATTTCAGAAGAGAAGGTGTCATTAACTTCCTTTTACATTCAAGGAAACTTGAAAGTTAAATTAAATGTGCCACAGGGCTCATAAGTAGCAGAGAGGTTTTTAAATCAGGTTTCCCTAATAGTTTGACTCATTGTTTGTACCTGAGAACAGAAATCCAATGTAATTTCTGTGTACATTTTTTCCTAAAGATAACTTTTTTAATGGATCACAACTGCAATCTCTTGGCTTCAAATGGAGATATATAGTTTATGAACATTTTCATATGTAATATCTTATTGACCCTCTATGTTATAATCCTGTGAGGCAAGTAGTACAGCTATTATTATCTTACTTTATAAATAAGAAAAAATAATGACAAAGCCCTGTGATTTGCCCAAGGCCACATGGAATCTAGTATTAAACTTTTTATATTAGATGATGTTGTTTTCTAAGGCCACTAGCAGGAAGCATCCAGTAAAGTCTATTACAAACTAGCAAATAGCTGTGTAATGTTCTTTTGATTAAAATAAGACTATTCCTGGGCTTTTGCACAAAGTGATGCCATCATATTATTGTGTAACTTTTCTTTTTTTTTCTTTTTCCTGCTTTGATGTGAGGCAATAGAGGCCTGGGAGTGAGGGAAAGAAAACAAAGCAATAATTTATTTGATACAAAAAGCCATCCCTCTTATTAGTTGATATATTTTCCAAGTAAAGAGAGCTCAGTGATTGAATAGAAGATATATTTGATGGATTAGAACAAAAAGATGGCTATTTGAAGTGACCAACCAAATTGAAAAATTCTTAGTCTGAACAGGAAAAAGAAAAACATAGAGTGAGATTTACCAATATAAAGAATCTGGCATTACTAAAGAATCTATAGATGTGAAAATAATAAGAAAATATCATGAATGAATTTATGACTACAAATTTGAAAACTTAGATAAAATGTACAAATTTCTGGAAAGAGCCACCAACTAAAGGTAAAATAAAAAATCTTACTAGCTCTCTATAGATGAATAAAGGTTAAATTTAATATCCAAAACTCTCCCCAGAAGTAAACTCCATTTTTAGAGAATTTCCCTGGTAAACTCTAACAAATATTTGAGAATTATGGTGTAAACAAAAGATGATGGGCACTGTAATCAGATGGAGCACCCTTACAATTTAAGAATGTAGCATTATTGCACAAACTCTTTGGGAAACTGAATTTTGCCAGGTCAGGATGATACCAAAATGTGACAAAACTCATTATAAGAAAACTGGAGACCAATATCCCCTGGAATCTGGATGTGAAGTTATCACTTATTAAACTCAAACCAGCTATGTATACGTCAAGTTACCAATTCATTGCCTCTCAGTTCCCAATGTACCTTTCTGTATGCTCTTGATATATAAGAATCCCCCTTCTTTTATAGTAAGCACAATGTTAAGCTTTCTCTGAAGAGAGTGCTGCAAGGATGCTGAAAGAGGAAGACCTTTTCCTGCTGTTTCTGGCCCGGGCTGGGATTCTGTACTGTGAGCGTGAAGACATCTGGTAGAGGCAACTTCAGCCTCTCAGTCAGAATTTGGTCCCTCTGCCACTTTGTAGCTTCAGTGTGGTGATAACCTTTCCATAGGCCTCTTGACATGATAAACCAGAGCCCACATCATATCCTGCATGCAGCTGCCTATCTACAACTGCTGCGTGTAACCTTACCTGCTCAGACTCTCTGGGCAAGCCCCTTCTTGACCTGCACACTAGCCTCCTACATCTGCAGTGATACACACTGAGAAGACATTCTTTCTGCAAGTTCTCACTCCTCACACCCACCCCATGCAACCCATGTGCTCTGAAGTCTTCCTGCTCTCATGGACACCCAGACTTCCATGACGCACTCAGACTATCAGTTGCTAATTGCCTGCCTCCCTCCCTCCGTTCCAGAGGGTGGTCTGTTGTTTGCTCAGAAACTCCAGGTCAGATTCAGCCTGGCCAAACAAGGAAACGGCTCTGCTACCAGGTGGCTGAAGCACGCCACTCATTCTTGAAGGTCTGAACCCCTTCCAAGTTTATCCAGGTTTATCCTTCCTTACCTATTTGGCCTCAGCCCTAGGGCACCATACTGATTTTCCTTTTGTGCTCACTATTTCTATTTTGCACACTCACTATTTTGCCACAGTTCCCAATTCTTTTTTTTTTAAATATTTATTTTTTTAGTTTTAGGTGGACACAATATCTTTATTTTTTTAATTTTTATATGGTGCTAAGAATTGAACCCAGTGCCTCACGCATGCTAGGTGAGCTCGCTACCACTTGAGCCACATCCCCAGCCCCCCCGCCCCCCCCCCCCCCCGTTTTTTAAAGAGAGGGAGGGAGAGAGAGAGAAAAGAGAGACGCGGCTGGGATTGTGGCTTAGCGGTAGAGCACTCGCCTAGCACGGGCAGGACCTGGGTTCGATCCTCAGCACCACATAAAAATAAAGGCACCTAAAAAATAAGTAAATAAAAAAAAAGAGAGAGAAAATTTTATTTTAATATTTATTTTTCAGTTTTCAGTGGACACAACATCTTTATTTTATTTTTATGTGGTGCTGAGGATCGAACCCAGCGCCCCGTGTATGCCAGGCGAGCGCGCTACCGCTTGAGCCACATCCCCAGCCCCCTTTTTAAAAAATATTTATTTTTTAGTTGTAGTTTGACATAATGTGTGTATTTATTTATTTATTTATTTAGTTTTATGTGGTGCTGAGGATCGAACCCAGGGCCTCGCAAGTGCTAGGCGAGCGCTCTACCGCTGAGCCACAACCTCAGCAACCCCAATTCTTTATATTAATATTCCCTGTTTAAGTTACCATGTAGTACCTATCTCCTAACTGGACTGACACCATCAATATACAACCTGTGTGTGCGTGCACATGTTGTGTGCGTGTGCGCATGTTAATATATGCAAGTAGGGCTTATGCCAGGAGTGCAAGGTTGGTAGCTGAGTAAGATGTCCAGTGATCATCTCCCTAAAGGAGCCACAAATTTAAACAGCTGTTTATGCACCAAATTACCTTCACAAGAGCTAAGGAAGCCAGGTGAGACACCATAAAACCACAGTGCTAGGTTTAGTTATAAGAAGATGTGTCAAAGAAGGCAGGAAGGAAAGAGTTGCCTGCATCACTCCTACCCCAACTTCAAACAGTGCAACATAGGGAGAGAAGCCTCCCACTTGGAGGAGGGAGAGGGACTTAAGTCCAGATCTTAGACTTGAAACCTACTACTAGTCCTGCCAAGGTGAAACCCAGTGCCTGGCAGAGCCCCATGATTCCTGTCCCAAGGCTAGCAGTCCCCATAAACTGAGTTGCTGGAATTGGGTTAGCCAAAGAGGCCAAGGGATTGTTTCCACTACCGCTCCTCCAGCCTTAGGCAGCAGAAAAAGTACCAAGACTCCACCTCCTGGAGAACAGGACAGAGCAACTAGCACAAGACTTTGAACTCAGTGGCTGTTCCACAGCCATGAGACCCAGCACCAGGGAGAAAACAGAGGCCTCCTATACCCAGGCCAGAGCTCTCAGATGGAGCTCTAGACTGGAACCCTGGCATCTGCGGGACAAACTCGTTTCAGCCCGCATCACTGTCAGCTGTGGCATGATAGTTGTTGCACCCCTTAAACAGTGCAGATCCCTGCATCTGAAAGACCCATGTTTTGGTTTGGAAGTGAGGTGTCTCCCAAAAGCTCAGGTGTGAGACAGTGCACGAAGGTTCAGAGGAGAAACGGTTGGGTTGTGAGAACCTTAACCCAACCAGTGAGTACATCCCCTGATGGGGATTAACTGAGTGGTAACTGAAGTGGTAGGGTGAGGCTGGAGGAGGCAGGAATTGAGGCATAGCTATGGGGTATATATTTTGTATCTGGAGAGTGGAGTCTCTCTCTCCGCTTCCTGATCACCATGTGAGCTGCTTCCCTCTCCCACTCTCTTCTGCCATGATGTCCTACCTCACCTTGAGCCCCAAGGATTGGAGCCGGCCTTCTGTCGACTAAGACCTCTGAAACCGTGAGCCCCCAAATAAACTTTTCCTCTTCTACAGTTGTTCTTGTTGGGCCCTTTAGTCACAGCAGTGAAAAAGCTGACTAAAATAACCCAAGTGTGGTCCAGCTTAGGATCAGCTTGGACATCCAAGGGACTGCCCCACCAACACTACCCCAACCTTGGGCAGCAGAGTGAGAAGCAAAACCACTCCCTCTGAAAGACAGGGCAGGAAAGGGAGCACAGGACCGTGTCTTGGAACTCAGTGCCAAGCTTGTGAAACCAACACTGAGAAGATCCTAAGAGCATCCACCCCCAGGCCACTGCCTGAAAACAGAGTCTCTGGACCCACCTCAATGCCAGCGTAGACTCAGCCCCTACTAATCAGACCTCTATTTTGGCCAACATCACCTGTGACCTGTTGCAGTGGTCTTGGGCCAGAGTATGCCACAGCAGTAGAAAGCGCATAGCAGAGTGAGTCCTGGTCCTACCCCAATGTTGGGTTGGTCTCAGCAGGTTGTGGGCTCCAGATGTTATCCAGCATTGTAGCGTTGGTGAGCATGGGACTGTCCACCCTTTCCTCCCTCAACCCCAGGAAGCACAACATGGAGAGAGTAATTGTCTGCTGGGGGAAAGAAAAGGGAGGTAGGTGCCAAGTTTTGGCATAGGAGCCTGGGGTTATTGACTTCACAGTGAGGCCCAAATCCTGGCAAAATCACATGGTACTTTAACAAAGTACAGTGAATGTGAATGAGGTATGTGAGCCTAACTTGGTCACAGGTGGATGCTAGCAAGTTCAGACTATACTTCTCAGACACTCTGCAAGTTCATGACAGACAACAAACCAACTGGGGATTTGGGACAGACCTGGACATGGGCACCCTGTACTGCTGAAACATTGATATCATATCAAGCATCTTTTCTGATTACAGGGCAACAAAATTAGAAACCAATAACAAGGAAGACTTTGGAAACTATACAAACACAGAAATTAAACGACTCACTCCTGAACAACCAATGGGTCAAGGAAGGAATTAAGAAGGAAATTTTAAAATTTCTTGAAAGAAATAAAAATGGAAACACAAATACCAAAACCTATGGGATATGACAAAAGCACTACTAAGAGAGAAGTGTATTGCAGTTGACACCTACATCAAAAAAGCAGAAAGGTGGTCTGGGGCTGGGGCTCAGTGGTGAAGCAGCCCCTTAGCACATGTGAGGCACTGGGTTCGATTCTCAGCACCACGTAAAAAATAAGTGGATAAAATAAAGGTATTGTGTCCATCTACAACTAAATTTTTTTTTTAGAAAAGCAGAAAAGACCTCATACAAATGACCTATCACACACCTCAAAGAACTAGAAAAACAAGACAAACCCCAAATTAGTAAAAGGATATAAATAATAAAGATCAGAGCAGGAATAAATGAAATAGAGATAAAATTACAAAAGATCAACAAAATGAAGAGCTGATTCTCTGACAAGGTAAACAAAATTGACAAATTCTCAGCTGGACTAACTAGGGAAAAAGAAGACTCAAATAAAGTTAGAGATGAAACAGGAGAAATTAGAACTGACACCAAAGAAATACAAAGGATTTATATTAGCAAGTATTATGAACAATTATATGCCAGGAAATTTGATAATCTGGAACCAATTGGTAAATTCCTGGACACACACCTTACCAAGATTTGATCATGAATAAATAAAAAACCTGAAAAGATCAATAATGAGCATTGAGACTGATTCAATAATTTTTAAAAATCATGTATCAAAGAAAAGCCCAGGCAGCAAGGGAAACAATCAACAGAGTAAAGAGACAACCTACAGAATGGAGAAAAAAATATTTGCAAACTATATACCTGACAAAGGGTTAATACCCATAATACATAAGGAACTCAAACAACTCATTAGCGAAACAGCAAGTAATGGATTAAAGAATGGGTAATAGACCTGCATGGACATTCCTCAAAGGAAGATACACAAATGGCCAACAGGTATAGGAAAGGCTTAACACCACTAATCATCAGGGAAATGAAAATCAAAACCACAGTGAGATACCATCTTGCTCCAGTTAGAATGGCTATTAGCAAAAAGACAAAAGGGGACAAATGCTGGTGAGGACATGCAGAGAAAGGGACTCCTGGGCTGGGGTTGTGGCTCAATGATAGAGCACTTGTCTAGCATGTGCAAGGCCCTGGGTTCAATCCTCAGCACCACAGGGGGGGAAAAAAAGGAACCTCTATATTACTGTTGGCTGGTGTAAATTATTTACAGCAATTATGTAGAACAATATGGAGAATCCTCTAAAACTTAAAAACAAATCTACCCTATGATCCAGCTATCCCACTTCTGGTTATATTTCCAAAGGAGATGATATTAGCATACCAAAGAGATACCTGTATGCTCTTGTCTATTGTTGAATTGCTCACAGTAGCTTAGATATGGAGTCAAGCTGGATACCAATGAATGGATGAATGGATAAAGAAAACATGGTACATATCCACAATGGAATGCTATTCAGACACACACACACACACACACACACACACACACACACAAATGAAATTCTACACTTGACACAACATGGATGGAACTGCTGGAGAACATTATGTGAAACAAGCCAGCACAGAAAGACAAATACCACATGATCTCACTTATACATGGAATCTAAAAATGTTTTAACTCATAAAAGTAGGTGGGAGATGGCAATAGAAGCTTAGGGGCAGGGTTTGGAGAGACGTTGACCAAAGAATGCAAAATCTGAGTGAGACTGGGAGACGCTGAGGAGTTCTATTGTGTAACATGGGAAGTGTAGCTAATACCAGTGTATTACATATTTGAAAATTGCTATGAGTGTAGATTTTACATATTCTCACCACAGGAAAATGGTAACTATGGGAGGTAATGCATCTGTTAGTGAGCTCAATCTAGCCATTGTACAATGTAAACACATTTCAAAACAACACGTTGTACATGACCAATATTTACAATTTCTATTTGTCAATTTAAAAATAAAGAATTGGAAAAAAAAGATGTTTGAGTGGCCAATAAGTACATGAAAAGATGCTCAACGTCATTAGTCACCAAGAGAAATTCAAATCAATACCCCAAGAAGGTACCCCTCATAAGGGCTGAAATTGAAAGGCTGAGAACATCAAGTACTGGCAAGGACATGGAGCAGATACAATTCTCATCCATTGCTGGGGACAGTGGTAACACGGTAAAGCTGCTTTGGTAAAACTTGTTGCAATTGCTTATGAAATGAAACACTCGTAGGTTCTGTAACCCACCAGTTCCACTCCCAGGTAATTAATTATCTTGAGTGAACTGAAAATATATATTCACAAAATCATTTTTTCACGATGTTTATTTATAGCAGTTTTTATTCATAATGTCACCAGACTGGAAACAGATCAGATGTTTATTCACAAATATTCAATTTAGTTCAGAATAGGCAATACTAATATATGATGGTGAAATGGTTAAACTGTGGTTTCCTTATGTATATGTGCAGGGTTTGACTGAGAAGGAGTGTGTAGGTACTTCCTGTAGTGATATATTATTTCAAGTTTTTTTGTGGGGGGCATGGGGGATTGAACTCAGGGGCACTTGACTACTGAGCCACATCCCCAGCTCTATTTTGTATTTTATTTAGAGACAGGGTCTCACTGAGTTGATTAGCTGTAGCTGGCTTTGAAATCAACGTCCTTGTGCTTCAGCCTCCCTAGCCCCTGGGATTATAGGTGTGTACCTCTGTGCCCAGCTGATAAATTATTTTATGTATTGATCGTAGTTTGGGTCACATAGGTTTATGCATCTTTCAGTCTTAAGTATATACTTAACATTTTAACCATCACTGCATAGAGATTTTAACTCAAAATTGTATACAAATATTGAACTCTAATTGATATAAATGTTAAAGTATTTTAGGGGTATATGTACTCATATGTGCAACATACTTTAAGATGCATTAATGTGATTAACACTGATGAATAGACGAATGGCTAAATGGAGAGACAGTTGATAAAATTAGCATAGTAATATCTTGATTGTGGGATGTAGGTGGTAGGTATATGGTTTTTCACTATTAAATGTTTTTAACCTTTCTGTAAGTTTGAAAATATTAATAATGTTGTAAAAACTATTGAGAAGCTACTCACTGTTTTACTCAATGTGTACACAAGAAATGATTGAGGGAGAATTTCCTAGAGATATTTAAGATAAAAAATGAATTAGTATCAATATAGCTCCTTCTGTAATCCAGGGTAAAAGGTAGGGGAAACAACTTTTTAAAAAAATTTTTCTGGTGTTATTATTGCAATTAGAAACTGATGAATACAGGATAAGCATGCCATTGAAAAGACATACTTTATATATAACCAGAGATATGAAAATATGTGCTGTATATGTGTAATAAGAAAAAAATATTATTTAATTATTTGATTTGAATTAAGTTATTTGAATAAACAAAACATTTCACAAAAGTTTTTCTGATGACCAAGTCTGTACTCTTTGTCATGTGTATCAAGTTTTGTAGTTATCTCCACACTGCCTCTGTAGTCTAAGAATTTTTTTCACCACTAGAGATTAAATCCAAGGCTTTGCACATAGTAGGAAAGCGTTCTACCACTGAGTTTGTCCCCAGACCTTGCCTTTGCACTCTATACATTCTTGATTATTGGATATACCATATATTTTCTTACTTATTAATTATCTGCTATAAGAATTAGAAGTTTATGAGGGCCACAGTTTTTTTGTGTTTTGATCACAGTTGCATGTCTGGAGTTAAGAATTGTGCCTGTGTCTTGGTAGATGATCAAGAAATATTTGTTGAGTAAACTGAATTAATGCACAATAGAAGTTAGCTTGTAATACATAAGATAAGAAGGGCAATTCAAATGTATGACAGAATAAGCAAAACCTTTGTTGTAAGATGGAAAATAATTGGCTACAGAAACCTATACACAGGGAAGAATACATGTGTAAAACCTGACTTATATGGCATGATGTTAAAAGAGTAAAAAAGCATCAGATGATGTAGAACATTGTAAGTCATGAGGGTGACCCTGGTATTTCTCTGAAAGACACTGAGGAGAAATAGCAGAACTTAACACAGGAATGAAAAGATAAGTGTTATATTTTGGAAAAATTATTTTAGTTATAGATCAAATAATTAATAGAAGGCAACTCATGTGGAAGCAAGGAGACCAGTCAAGACTTTAGCAGTGGTATAGAAGAGTGATAACAGTGGCCCCACAAGAAAACATGGCATTGTGGATATAAAACAGTGGATGGTTTGAGAAAAAATTAGGGGGCAGAGTTGATGATGGTTGTATACTGTGAAGGAGAGGGAAAAGCTAAAGGTGACTTTTGTCTTCTGGTTTATGCAGCTTGGTGGATGGTGGTGCCATTTAATGAAATGTGTGAAATAAGTGGAGGGGAAGGATTAAAATGAATGGAGATGATGAGTTCGGTTTTGAATATGACATATTTATGATTCTACAGGATACCTAAGTGGTGATATCCAGAAGACAATTGGATACTTTGGTTAGGATCTTTCATAAATCTGGGCTAGAGACAAAAATGTTGTCATCGTGGCTTTGGGTACCCTATCTGCATGGTTACTGAGGTCAATTAAATGAGTGGGATACTTTTTATTTCAATAGATATTTTCATTTTTAAAATTCAGCCTTTAATACCTGCCCCTTCCCAAAATGCTGTTGGCCTTTTTATTATTACATGGGAATTATAACAAGAATATAAATTGTTGTATAATGAAAAGCTATAGAAGAATGATATTAAAATATGGCAGATAGAAAGAATTTAGGAATTATGATTACATTGTAACATTGATATTTGGTAAATATATTACACTGGAGAATAGTTATTTGGTACTCACCTGATCAAATAAAGTTCTTTATTCCATGGGTAGATATTTAAGACAGGCCCAACTCCAATCATGTGGTTGTGGCATTCTCCAACATTTTCAATATATTCATGCTTCAATGGCACTTTGCTGAGGAGTTCAAATTGCTCAGGTGCCTTTTGAAGTACCTGTTCTGCTGCATAGAATCCATCTACTAACAGTGTCCTGCCACCTGTTCCTTCATGCTTAAGACAGTGAAATACTTGAATGCTAAGGAGAGAAAAGAAAATTCTTCTATTCAGTGGGATAGAAGAGAACACATCAAAATTCTAGAACATTATATAAGAAATGATAACTGAGCTCATTTGTGTCATTTTCTTTTCCTGAAGAAAGAAATCAGAATTCCTAGTTGTTTTTTCATCACATCCAGTTGTACTTTTTTATAATATTAATCACTAATGAGTTGTGAAACAATGTTGCTACAGATTTCTTTTAAATATATCTAACATATATTGAAGCCTCTATATATCTTGATATATTGATAACAATACAAGCATGAGTAATATACTATACTAAAGTTGTATATGATAAAAAACAAGACCCATCAAAAAAATTATTTACTTTAGTGGAGTATTGTACAATGAAATGTTTGAAAGGAGTAAATGGATGAGTTTGCTTAGGCTTAAAAATGAGGAAGAATTATACGGAATAAGATTGAAGTAAAGAGAGCATTCCAGATAGAGAGAAAGCATGAACAAAGATATTGATGTAAAGTAACAAAGTATATTCAACAAAGATAGTAAGAAGCTCCTATTGGCAAACATAGAGAAACAGAATGATTTTAAGCTATGAAATTCTATGATCATATCAACATTTTAAAAAGACTATTATGGGGCTAGGGTTGTGGCTCAGTGGGAGAGCATTTGCCTCCCATGTGTGAGGCACTGGGTTCAATCCTCAGCACCACATAGAAATAGATAAATAAAATAAAGTTATCATGTCAATTTACAACTGAAAATATTTTTAAAAGACCATTATGATGATGGTATGAAAAATGGACTGGCAGGAAGCAGATGACAAAAACTTGGAAAACATTTGGAGGATGAAGGACAACCAAGAATCCAGAATGACTCCTGGTTTATCACTTGTGCAGCTTTCAAGATCATAATGGTATTTACTAAGACAGAGAGTGCAAGCAGACGTACAATTGCATGGTAATGAGGAGGTATGAAGGGTTGAAGAAGTTCAGTTGAATATTTAACCGGAAAAGGGAAAGTGACTATTACACTAAGTAGAATTTTCAAATTAATGAGGGGAAATAAAATCAATGATAATTAAATAGGTAAAAATAAGAAAAAGTAAACTTCAAAGCAAAATAAGAAAGATGGAGAGAATAAAATAAAGTGAAAATGAACAGAAGTACAATTAAAATAAGAAATATCAGTTCTTGCCATGTTGAACATTCTGTGAAACATATAGGTCAGGAATATTTAGTATCCAGTTAAAGGCGAGAGTAGAGGTAAACAGAGGTAGACTGTGTAGTCTGTAGGAGACAAAGGCAAGAAGATGAAAGAAGTCATTTGGAGAGATCATTTCAAGTAAGAAAAAAAGGGACAAAGAGAAATCCTTGAAGAATAATAATATTTAGGGTATGAATACTGGAAAATCAGCCAGCAAAGGAGGCTGAGGAAAAATGGACAGATACACATGAGGAAAACCAGAAAAGCAGGGATATTTAAGAAGAGAAGATATCAGGAAGAAGTCAGTAGGTATGGAAAGGCTAAGATTGAGGAAAGAGAAATTCTCAAGGATGCTGGAGAGAGTGATATCCAGAGCAAAGATAAGCTTTAGAAAGGACAAGGCATGTAACAATGCAAATGATAAAGATGATAACAATATGACTAAAATGATAATGATAATAGCAAATTTATTTATTGAAGAATTTTATTGGAATGAGATTGAAGTGAGGAGAGAGCATTCAAGACAGAGACAAAGCATGACCAAAGATACCGATTATTGATTGATTGATTGATAATAGCTAATTAATCTTTTGAACACTTAACATGTTGACAAGTATGCTAAATGCTTTAAATTAATTATAAAATATAATCTCTTAGCAATACTAATGGATAAGTTTTATTACTGAAACATAGAGATATTAACTTACTTGTGTACAATCATAAAGCTAATGATACATATTTAGGCTGGTATGCAAACCCAGGTCTGGTCAGTACCATAGCCTTACCTCTTATCCACCATTACTACATTGCTAATTTACTTCATCTTTGCTGATAATTGAAAAAGGTAAAATTAAAGGCACAAACAATTGCTTATTACTGGTGTTAGTCATAGAGGGAAGAGTTAGTC
Source organism: Ictidomys tridecemlineatus (assembly GCF_052094955.1). NCBI lineage: Eukaryota > Metazoa > Chordata > Mammalia > Rodentia > Sciuridae > Ictidomys > Ictidomys tridecemlineatus. The sequence goes on along the minus strand of NC_135493.1, from coordinate 488,736 downwards.
GGTATTAGAATCTCAATCCCTGCCTAACTGCTTCTCATTCCGACTCCTCTTTCTTCCTTATACATCTCCTAGAATGAAGATGCAGGGCTGTTGGTCTCTTGATATATTGATAACAATGATCAGAATCTCTAAAAGATGATTTATTCTTCTTTGCCTGAACCAAACATTTTCAACTTTCAAACCCTTAAAGCAAATCAATGTAACCATAATCAGTTGAATAGTATCACCCTCTCATGCTATCATTATAAATTCACATGTATACTCACTTTACTAATACCTTTGTGTCTCAGGTTCATCTATATGCAGAAGCAAGATAAACAATATCAGAATAACAAACCACAGAGTTGCCTCTAGTAAGTAGCAAATGGTAGGAAAGTTAAGTATTCTATTTATCATCTTTGTCTCAATAGCTACTGATTTGATGTGGAAAAACTGTTAGCCATTCATCCTCTCCGACTTGTAAATCAGGTTCAAATTCTTATTGCTTCCCAAACTCTTGATTAAGATCAAGTACAGATTCAAATTCTTCTTAATACTATCCTCAAAACATCACTGTTTACAGGACTGATCCCTTGTAACATGATTTGAATTCAAGAGAATTGTACAAATTACAAAACTAATGGTTAGCCAATACTTTTTTGATAATTTATAATTATTTTGACTAAAAATATAAATTTAACAAAATTAGGACTCTATTGTGTGGTAAGGTAGAATTTCAATCTCTTAAAATTTTATTCCTATGAGTCTAAAGAAGACTAAGCTAGTGTATTTCAAAATGATTATTTCCATGGAAAGAGAAAGAAAGCTATGCAAATTCGCAGCAGTAGATGTGATGTTGGTTAAAATAGAATAGAAAATGATTAAGAAATTACTTAAGACCATCAGATATCAAAGATCCTACTGTGTAAGAATTAAATACACCTACCCACAGGGCTCTTGAAAATAGGTAGTGTCAGTGTGCCGATCCAGAGCTAGCTTGGTGTATGCAGTGTCACCTCTCGAGAAGTCTGAAGTGAAATACCACATCCTCCCATAGATGGTTTCTCTGTGAAATGAAATAAAAGAAGACTTATTAGCTATTTGAAATTTTTCTTTTTGTCTTTAAAACTGTTTCCAATACTTTACTCACAAATAATAATATAATTTTTGGTTCAAGATTGCCATCCATGAGGTGAGATTGACAGTTAAATACATCACCAGTCTTGGCAATTCTGTCACTGATTTATATTCTAGGAAGTCGAAGGAGAAACTGTGGAAGTATAATGTACTCTGAAAGCTTAGAGAGTCATCCACTTTGTTTATCTGCCTGTTTTAATAGCCTTCATATTCAAGGTTATTCCCTGTGCTTACCTTCCTTTCATAGAAAAAGAAGATGTAGCTGCTTCTAGAAGTGATTTATTTAAGTTAATTTTTATAAATGTTGTGTTTTATTAATATTCTTAGTTTTCAATAATAGTGTTAATTTTCTAATATCTTGGATAATTCAATTTTCAAGGTTGACTGAAGAGTTTCCATATTCTTCATATGATGTAGAAGTGATCTTTTGATCATGGAGGAATAAGGAAAAAAAGGATAATTTGTTATCAGTATTTAGTGAGACGTGCTATATTGTTTGTGTTGTATTTCTCTCTGAGGGATATATCACAGATTTTGATTTTTGTAATTATTTTCTTAGTAGGCTCAGATATGAATAAAGGTCACTTTAATTCTTCAGCACTCAGAGTTCATCATTATCTAAACTCTCCAAGTCTCATCAGGAAATGTTTTTCCTTTTGATTATAAAAGTTCTAAAGCCTTCTCAATTTATTGCTTACCTGAATAGTTTCTTTTACTTGAAAGTTCTCAAACTGTTTCCAAATGAATAGCTCATAAATGCTATTGATTTATGTTCTACTAGCATAAGGCAAATGATCCATCATTATTTACTACGCAATGAACTACATCTGGGTCTTATCAAATAAAAGAGGAGTATTAATTATAATGAAGTAGGTTTATATCACGTTTAATACTAAGTAAGATCATTCTCTATGTCAGGTAGAAATGCAGAAGGGAAATGAAAAGATCACTGTATTTAGGATCAGGAAACCTGAGGTATTTAAACCCTAGCTTTATTGCTTACTATCAGAGCAATCCCAAGCGAGTCAATATATCTTAGCATCAGGTGCCTCAACAGTAGAAAAGAAGATAAAGCATGCAATTATAAAAATTACTATTGGGCTGGGGCTGTAGTTCAGTGGTAGAGCGCCCGCCTCGCACATGTGAGGTACTGGGTTCGATCCTCAGCACCACATAAAAATAAAAGATATTGTGTCCAACTACAACTAAAAATATATTTAAAAAAAAATTACTGGGCTGAGGATGTGGCTCAAGCACTAACGCAATTGCTTGGCATGCGCAGGGTGCTGGGTTCAATCCTTAGCACTACATAAAAATAAAATAAAGATGTTGTGTCCACTGAAAACTGAAAAATAAATATTAAAAAATTCTCTCTCTCTCTTTAAAAAAAGAATTACTAAAATAATAGATGTGAATGCTGGTTAAATGCTATATAGTGTTTTAACAATCACTCTCTAAATCAAGCCCTAGGAATCACAGAAGGTCAAAACTGGATTATCTTGTGATACCATGTTGCTCAAACTGATTTTGAACAGAAGTTAAAACAGAGGATGGTGGGGGAAATGAGAGGGTATTTATGTGTTTTGGAATGAATTTGCCTATGGTCATATAAGTACTTGATGGTAGAACTTAAACTACTAGCAAGTTCTTTTTATTCACATTTTTCTTTCTAGTGTACAATGATAACTATCACTTTGAGGACTAGAGGGCAAGAAACTATTCCAGTGATTTGAAAGTCTTCATTATATTTACCACATAAGTGTCTTTAGAGATTAGATATCTAGTCCTTAAGTAAATCACTGCAAGTGGGAGTCCCCTTATTCAGGACACAAAATATTCTGGACTTAAAACAAGGGTGACCAGACCATTTATATTTTTATTAGTGTTCATACTCTGGAAATTAATTATTGTGGATTTCAGGAAACTAATAAATTACCTGATTAAGCTGATCCTTTCTGCCAACTTCTCTGTGTGTTCTTGAGTGGCAGGAACATTTTCTACAAATGCAATTCCATAGAGCAGAAAGTTTTGTAGAAAGTTCTTCAGTCCCTCATTGGTTTCTAAGAAACTCTGGAAATCTATAGATGGAACTTGGGCTTGCTGGTAGATTTCAGCATTCCATAATATTCTAGGCTGGATAACCTTTTGTTTCTGTCCTTCATAGCTATTTTTCATTAGCCAATCCAATTCGTATCTAGTCACATGACCATCTGGCCCTTTTAGGGAAAAAAGACATTACAATAATAGTTTTAAATACTGCCAATAATTTACTCGTTAATGATATTAATTCTTTTTTATGGTGCTGGGGATTGAACCCAGAGCCTTGTGCATGGCAAGAAGTCTACCAACTGAGCTATATCTCTTAGCACAGGATGTTAATTTTTAGCAACCAATTACCTAGTATTGTACTATTTATCAAACCAAAGTAAAATGAGCAGCTATAATGTGTTTCAGATAGAAATATTTTGGGGTGGAGTGGTATGCATGAATACATTAATGAATAAACAAATAGACTTTCCCAGAAGGCAAATAAGTTTATGGAATTCTAGCTACATAGTAAAGGACCTTTGGAACATTTATTAAGTCATCAAAGAATGATAATCCCAGTAGGTTGTCAGTCTACTCTGCACTGTCTCCCCTTGTTCCCAATCTCTATTTCCCACCTTACAAACTCAGAATATTTGAGGTAGATGGGACTAATCTTTATTTTACAGATGGTGAAAAGGTCATTTAGTGTTGAGTATCCTTTATCTGAAATACCTGGGGACCAGAAGTGTTTCTGATTTGGAATTCTTGTTTTTTCTTTTTTTTAGTTTTATTGATTTTATTTTTTAAATACATGACAGCAGAATGCATTACAATTCTTATTACACATATAGAGCATAATTTTTCATATCTTTGTATATAAAGTATGTTCATGCTAATTCATACCTTTATACATGTACTCATGTACTTTGTTTTTTTTTTGCATTGCAATTCTTTTTTTTAAATTTTCTTAGATGTTGATGGACCTTTATTTTATTTATTTATTTATATGCGGTGCTGAGAATTGAACCCAGTGCCTCACACATGCTAGGCAAGCGCTTTACCACTGAGCCACAACCCCAGCCCCGCATTACACTTCTTATTACACATATATACCACAATTTTTCATATCTCTGTTTGTATATAAAGTATGTTGACACCCAATTTGAGTCTTCATACATGTGCTTTGATTTCTGTAGTTTTATTTAAGGAAGTGATTCTTCCTGCTTTATTCCATGTTCATGGATTGGAATAAATAATTTTGTTAAAATGTCTATATTATGTGAAACAATATACATATTAAATGCAATCCCTATCAAAATACCAATGACATTCTTTACAAAAATAGAAAAAAAGATCCAGAACTCTGCCTGAAACTTTGCATACAATATTTAGGACACAAGACTGAGATGTGCTCTCCAAAGAAGTTGGGTAGCCATAACTTTTTGGCCTTGCTGGTTGAAGTACCTCTGGTATCTCTTTTAGCTTGGCTGTCTCCACAGTTAGCAGCTTTTCTTGGTTGACAGTCCACACAGTTGGCTGTTGAGAGCCACAGCCGAAGGGGCCCCAGCAAACTTCCAGCTGCCAGCAAACTTCCAGCTGCCAGCTGACGATTGGCTCACAGCGGCCCCAGCAACATCTAGCTGATTGGCTCCGCTGCGGTGATGCTCATTGGGCTGTTTCCCTGCCCTTTGAGACCATGGAGCTGCTCACTGGGGAACTTCTTTGGTTCTGCCCACGCGACCCAGCCAATCGGCCTCAAGAGCAGGAGGATTGTGGGAGGTGGAGAGGCTTGTGGTTTTGGGGAGAGAGGCTTGTGGGAAGCCGGTGGTGGCGGTTGGGCTCTGAGGGTTTTTTCTGAGGAGCTGTTTTGTTTGGCGTGTGTGGTTCTAAAAATAAAGTTCGTTTCTTTTGACAAGTGGCTCCTGAATTGTGCCCAGCCAGACTGCGGTAGTTGGCATCTCTTAATTACTGGGGTCTCCATTCCAGCTTTGTCCTCACTTTCACAGCTCATGCATGGTCCTCTGAGGGGCAACCTACAGGGACTCTGATCCTGCTGCACTGTGTCTGGCCTCCCAGGCTTTCTTTTGAAATCTTGGTGGAAACCTCCATGATACCTTAACTCTATAGCATCTTACATTCCTGCAGAACCAGCACCACATGGACGACATGTTGTCTACTGCAAGTTTGCACAATACCAGGACCCCTGGAATCCTGGCTGCAATGTCTTCTAAGTACCTTTGTGGATCAGAATGGTAAAAGAACTTCCTAAGTCCCACTGTGAAACCAGATGTGCCCTGATGTCTTCTCAAAGGGATTTTCTCTTTTGTACACTGGAGCTTATAGTAGGTGTGATTTTGAAAATTTGTGAGATGCCCTCAAGGCATCTTTTCTATTATCCCTGTCCAAAGTACTCTGTATCAATTTAAGATCTGTAATCTCTTTAACAAGGACACTTTCCTGGGTCCATTTTATAAATATTTTATGGTCAAACTGCAAGTTTTTAAAATCCTTTAGCTCTGTTTTCTCTCCAAATTCTCACAGTAAACCTGGCTAAAAGCTATCAACAATATCCAAACCATCCATACCACTGATCAAATAATGCATTGCCTTGAAATTATTTTCACTGGATTAATTAGTCCATTACCTTTAAATTCAACCTCACATAAAGTCTGAGGATATGGAAAAATGTAGCCAAGTTCCTTCCCAGAAGATAACACAAATGGCCTATAGTCCAATTTCCAACAGAATCTTCACTTCCCTCTGAAACCTCATGAGCATAGCCCACATCCCTATTGCCATTCTGGTCTTCTGAGCTCCCAGCAGAATCACTGATTAAGCTCTGCTTATATCATTCTAAAGATTTTCTAACTTGCACCTCTAAACTTCAAAATTCCTCCTACAAACCAGCTCCAAAGACTTTTGAACCACATGGTTAGGTTAGTCATAGCAGCAGCACCACTCCAAGTACTGGTACCAATTTCTGTGTAGTCAACTTTTGTTGCTGTGACCGTAAAACCTGACAAGAAAAGTTAGAGGAGCAAAAGTTTATTCAGAGCTAGGGTTGCAGAGGTCTCAGTCTATAAATGGCTAATTCCATTGTTTTGGGCCCAAAGTGAAGCAGTACAACATGGGATAAGTCCCCATCAAAAAAAAAAAAAAGATTTTCAGCTCATGGTGAGGTCAGGTAGCAGAAAGAGAGGTGGGAAGGGGACACAGGAAAGATGCACCCTTCCAGGGTATGTATGCACCCTTCCATCTCCTCTAGCTGTAGCCTATCTGCCTGAAGTTGTTACCACCTAGTCGGTTCATTCAAACTAGGACAGACTGAGGTTATAGCTCTCATAATCCAATCATTTTAGCTCCAAATATTCCTTCATTAACACAGGAGCTTTTGGGGAACACCTCACATCCAAACTAGAACAGGCATCACATTAAAAAGCTTCTGCACAGCAAAGGAAACAAGATCATGAATAGAGAGCCTAATGAATGGGTGAAAATCTTTGACAGCTGCTCTTCTGACAGGGATTAATATCAAGAACATATAAAGAACTTAAAATTTAATTCCACAAGATAAATGAACAAATCAATAAATAGGAAAATAAACTAAAAAGACATTTCTCAAAGAAGAAATACAAATGGCCAACAAATATATTTAAAAGTGTTCAAAATCCTTAACAATCAGGGCAATGCAAATAAAAACCACACTACAGTGAAATTACAATTTCATCTCACCCAAGTTAGAATGGCAGTCATCAAGAATACAAATAACAAATGCTGGTGAGGATGTGGAGGAAAAGGTACACTTATAAACTGTTGGTGAGACTGCAAATTAATACACTCATTTTGAAAGTCAGTATGGGGATTTGCCAAAAGACGAGGAATGGAACCACCACATGACCCAGCTATCCCAGTCCAAAAAAACTAAAGTCAGCATACTATAGTGATACATGCATACCAATGTTTATAGCAGCACAGTTCAGTTGCCAACTTATGGAATCAGCCCGTATGTCCATATACAGATAAATGAATAAAGAAATTGTGGTGTGTATATACACAATGCAGTTTTACTCAGCTACAAAAAAGAATGAAATGATATCATTTGCTGGTAAATAGATGGAACTGGAGAACATTGTGCAAAGTGAAATAAACCAGACTCAGAAAGTCAAGGGTCAAATGTTTTCTCTCATATTGGAGGCCAGAGGGAGAGAAGGGTGAAAGGAATATAAAGGGGGATCTCAAGAAAATAGAAGGAAGACCAACAAAGTAGAAGAAGATCAAGAAGGAGGGTGGAGTGGAGGGAAAGGGAAGATACTGGGAAATGAGACTGATCAAATTATGTTATATACATATAATATGTCAAAAAGAATCCCACTATTATGTATAATTATAATACAACAATAAAAAATAATTATTTTTTAAAAGAATATTCCAAGGAGGTTTCCTCACCACTTACAAGTGAAAAAGAGTGTGGTCTCTTCCTGACGAATGATCTTTGGCTTGATACATAAATCCACACTGGCAGTGTCCAGGCTGCGCTGGTGAGTCTTAGAGTTGTAGCAAGATGCTGAGCGGCAGTGGTCTCGAAGCCAGACATAATCAAAGCGCATCACAGTGTCAGCATATTGCAATTCTAAGAAAAAGATCACATTTATCAGAAGTATTTATTTAGGGAAGCTAAACAAAATCAGTAGCTAAAAACCTTCCTTCAAAAAGACTTCTCCAAAGAAACAAATAAGAGTAATAAGGAGGAGATTAACTCCTTGCCAAGTTATTAAAATATACTACAGAATTTCCATAATTAACATAGTGTTATGTTGGTATAGAAATAGGTAAAACAATGGAAGAATACAAAAAGCCCAGAAATATGGCCAACTATGTAGAGGGTATAAAAGAGGTATTTGAACAAGTTTAGCAACGTTTCTGTTAGTTTGAAGTTATACCAAGGTTAAAATTTCAAAAAATCAAAGACTTTACTATGTATCAATTTGCTCAATTAAAAAGTAAATAAAATGAAATCAAGTTTATAAAAGAAAGAAAAATGATAAAGTGGGAATAAAAAATATGGAGGAATATTATAGAGAAATCTTATAAAATTTCCCTGAAGGATTTGAAGTAAACCTAAATGAAGACATGCAGTACACACAGATGGGCAATTTCAATAATGAAAAGAAATAAATTCTCCCACAAAGTAAAAGTAATTCTAATCCATATTCTAGTAGAAATTTTCATGTACTGGATGAGATAATTCAAAATTCATATTGAGAAGTAACAAAGCAATAATTTTGAAAAAGGAGATTGGATGAAATACCAGATTATAAAACCAAAACTTTAGAAGTCTGATATCATTACAAAATAAATGCATAGATCAAGGGAATAGAATAGAATCCCAAAGTAGACTCACATATACATTAAAATATGACACATGAAAGAAGTGGCATTTTACAACAGTGGGATAATACCTTTACTGCTCACACTGACTTTCATTATATTATTATTCTCATTTGAAAGACAAGGAGATTAAAGGTTAGAGATGTTCAGTAACTTTTAAAATAATATAATAATTAGGTAGTACAGTTAGGACATGAACATGAGTTGTTCAGCCTCATATACAACTACACTACTGTTTTTCAAATTATAGTCTTGGCACAGAGACAAACCCACATAAATACAGTTATCTCATACTACACATAGGCACCAAAAACATACACTGGAGAAAATTGCTGGGAAAACTGGAAATCCATATGTAGCAAAATGAAATTAAACCCCTATCTCTCACCCTGCACAAAATTCAACTCAAAGTGGATCAAGGACCTAGGCACTAGAACAGAGACCCTGTGTGTAAATAGAAGAAAAAGTAGGACCAAATCTTCATCATGTCAAATTAGGACATGACTTCCTTAACAAGATTCCTAAAGTGCAAGAAGTAAGATTACGAATCAATAAATGGGATGGATTCAAACTAAAAAGATTCTTCTCAGCAAAGAAAACAATCAGTAACATGAAGGGAGAGCCTACAGAATGGGAGACAATATATATTTACCACATGTACCTCAGAGAGAGCACTAATCTCTAGGATATATAAAGATCTCAAAAAACTTAACACCAAAAAACCCCAAATAACCCAATCAATAAATGGGCCAAAGAACTGAACAGACACTTCTCAGAAGAAGATATAAAATCGATATGGGAAAAATGGAGCAACTTTGATTGGGCAAAGGGGAAGAAGGGGTGGGGTTAGGGAATGGGAGTAGGAAAGATGGTGGAATGAGATGGATATTGTTACAGTAAAGTTGTGCTGCAATTGTGTACAATGAATCAAAATGCATTCTATTGTCTTATATACCTAATTAAAAGAAAGAAAGAAAGAAAGAAAAGAAAGAAAGAAAGAAAGAAAGAAAGAAAGAAAGAAAGAAAGAAAGAAAGAAAGAAAGAGAGAGAGAAAGAAAGAAAGAAAATAAATTATAATTTTGGGATTCTGGAGATGTAGCTCCTGGAAAGTCAGGGTGAGAAGTCTGGCAAGTTTTCTCCCCCCAAAGAGCAATAATAAAACTGGACAAATCTGTCAAAACAATCATTGTAGGATTCTGGAAATTGTCCAAAGGCATACAATAAATTAATAAGCATTTATTATAGTACTAATATTTTGAGGAACTGTTCTCTGTAATGACTGTAGTAATTTATATTCTCACCAACAATTCTTTCTCCATATCCTCACCAGCACTTGTTATCTCTTGTGTTTTTCATAATAGCTATCCTAATGGGTGTTAGTACTTCAGTGTAGTTTTGATTTGCATTTCCCTGATGATTATTGATGTTGATATGCCTGTTGGTCATTTGTATGCCTTTTTATTTGCCTGTTGGTCATTTGTATGCCTTTTTTGGGGAAATGTCTATTCAGATTCTTTGCACATGCTTTAATTGGGCTATATATTTTGTTGCAATGGAGTTGTGGTAAGTTTTTTATACATTGTGGATACTACCTCCTTATCTGATTTGCTTTACAAATATTTTCCCCAGTATGTATGTTGCCTTTTTATTTTGATTTTTCTCTTTGTGCAGAAGCTTTTTAGTTTAATTACTCAAATTTACTTATTCCTGCTTTAAAATTTTTTTTTTTTGACACTAGGGATTGAACCCAGAGATACTTAACCACTGAGTCACATCCCCAGCACTTTTTATATTTTTTATTTTATTTTGAGACAGGGTCCCAGTAAGTTGCTTAGGACCTTGCTAAGTTGCTGCAGCTGGTTTTGAACTTGTGATCCTCTTGCCTCAGTCTCCCAAGTCTCTGGGATTACAGGCATATGCCACAACATCCAGCCTTATTCTTGCTTTTGTAGTGTGAACTTTTGGTATGGTATTCAAAATATCATTTCCAAGGACAACATCAAGGAGCTTTCCCCCTACGTTTTCTTCTAGGAGTTTATAGCTTCAAGGTGTATGTTTAGGTCTTTTACCCATTTTGAGTTGATTTTTGTGTATAATGCAAGTTAAAGAGTCTTATTTCATTCTTTTGCATTCTGGGTATATACTCAAAGGAGGTGAAATCACCACCTTGTAAAGATATCTGTATTTCCATGTTCATTGTAGCACTATTTACAATAGCAATGATATGGGAATGACTTAAGTGCTTGTTGATGGGCAAATGGGTAAAAAATATTGTGGAATATTTTTCAGCCTTAAAAAGGAGATCCTGCCATTTGCTACAATATGGACAAATCTGGAGGACATAATGCCAAGTAAAACAAGCTAGCACAGAAGGAAATATGTAATGATCTCACTTCTATGTGGAATATAAAAAATAAAATATATAGAGAATAAAACAGTGGTTAAGATGGGTGGGGTGGAAGAAGGAAATGGGAGATGGATGACAAAGGATATAAAGTAGCAGGTAAGTATGATGAACAAGTCTAGAAATCTGTACAACATGAGGATTTAGCTAATAATAATGTATTGTATTTTGGAGTTTGCTAAATGAGTAGATTTTAGCTGCCCTTTCCACAGATACACAACATCAGTAACTATTTGACATGACCAGATATGCTAATTTACTTCAAATTGATGACCTTTTAACTATCTATATGGATCTCATAATACCATGTTACATACTTTAAATATACACATTAAAATATATTTTTAGAGGAAGCATTTATTTGAGAAGAACCACTGAACCTTGGGTAAGAACAGCGGGAATGTGGTATGTTTTAGCCTGGGGTGTTCCCACTCTGTATCCTAGCACCAGCTCCATCAACAGCAGTTCTACAAGGACAGGCAATTCAAGAAAAATCAGTAGCTTTACTGCCAAAGGGATTAACTTGATTTGGAACAGAATGGAAAACAAACAAACAAACCATGCCCTGGATGTTGTTGAAAACAATCTGGGAAGGCATACTAGTTGAGGCAAGCAAAAAACTAGAAGAGAGGAAAATCTAACAAGTGGATCAAGAGAATGAGACAACCATAAAAGACCTTGAACCAGCTTCCACACACCCTTGCTATTTGAAAGCCTGTGTACCCATGCAGGGCTGTGTGCACACTAAAGAGAGACTGGAAATGCTTCTATTTATCTACATGTCCCTGGGAGAAAATGAAGCTTTATACATGCACAAAGGAGATAATGGAGTAGCAGAAAGTAAAAACCAGGGCAGACTTGTAGACAGGATGAATTTTGAATGTGAGTCTCAAGCTACACCTGCAGCCGTTGGCAAATGGAGAGACATGATTGAATTAAGGTTTCTAAGCATGATTGCTAAGCCATAGTTGTCTGGCCACTAAGCTATTGAAAGAATTCTCAATCTCAGCATTGTGAATATCAAGGCATATATATATATATATATATATTTTATCACAGGGCACCACCCTGTGCATTATAGACTGCTTAGTAGAATCCCTGATTTCTATCCACTAGATGTCAGTAGCATCTTCCTCTCCATTTTTGATAACCAAAATGTCTCTATACATTACCAACAGTTCCCTGTGGGAATGATGGAGAAAATCATATCGAGCTAAGAAACACTGATTTATGAAGACCCCAGAACAAGACCCAGGAAATTACAGTTAAAACTAAAAAGTAAAAATAAAACCTGGATCAGAGATCAGTTACTACACACTGCCGGAGATGCAGACTCCACAGAATTATTCCAGGCAAGTCAGTAAATAAATAAAAACATAGCAATAATCTCCTTAAGGAGGTCAGAACTCAGTTGCTACAAGCACTTACAGTTGCTACACATTATGTGTGTATGTGTGTGTTGTAGCAACACCCACACAGAAGTAAGACTGATGGGCAGAAAAAAAATGTAGGAAACACAAACTCTCTTGAGAATAATATTACACAAAATTGCTTAAGTAAGGCATACAGATAAAAGGCAAATTATTGCCTTTGGAAAATGCCTTTCTTTTCTAACAGCTTTGGGCTTTATAGGAGACATGTAGAATAGTGGACCATTGGGGCATCATCACTTGGTTATGGGCTAACAGTTGGTCTTTGAGTCACTTTGTCTGTAATGATACTTATACATTATAAAGGCATCTGTGCCTTCTAGATATATCTTAATTGCATGTGTAAAAATCTCAATATTGAAGTTAATTGAGATTCTGTACACTGCTGTTATGGAATAGGATTATTTATTTTATTGGGTCCTAAAGTTGGAATTCTTGACCTAGAGTCCAAGTGAGAATGATAAGCAAAATTGTGTGTGTGTAATGGTTAATATTTGAGTCAACATGCCTGGGCCAGGTTCTCAGGTATCTGGATAAACATTAATTCTGAGTATGTCTGTAACTGTGTTTCTAGAAGTGATTAGTATTTGATTCAATACTTTACTCTTACAAAGAGTGCCCTCCCTAATGTGGATAGTCATTATACAATGAAATGAGGGTCTGAACAGAATTAATAGGCAGAGGAAGGGAGAATTCTCCATTTTCTGTCTGTTTGATTTGAGACATTGTTCTCCTGATCTTAGCTTAACCACTGGTTCTGATTCTCAGGCCTTCAGACTGAACTGAAACCATATCACCAGCTTTCCTGGGTCTCTAGTTTACAAATGGAAGACTGTGATACTTCTTAGCCTCTATAACTGAGTGAGCCAATTATATACAACTATCTCTGTTTATATATTCTCAATTGGTTCTGTTCTGTTTCTCTGTAGAACCTTGCCTAACAATTACCTAATGTGAAAGTGTCTGTAGGACTGGGTAATAGGTGAGGCTGAATGACTATAGAAGTACATACTAGAACATGCCAAAATTACCAAAGTTATTCTAGAGATGGCTCAGAAAGGAAAAAGAGAAGAGCTTGAGAGAAAATCTCCATTTTCTTAGAGAATATGTAAATAAACATAAACAATGTTGACAGCATGGAAGCTAAAGGTCATTCTAATGATGTCTCAGAAAAGAGGAACATGCTATTTATTGGACAATGCAGAAAAAAATGATCCTCCGTCTTTTTTTTTTTTTTTTTTGGTACTAGGGATTGAACTCAGGGGCACTCGACCACTGAGCCATATCCCCAGCCCTATTTTGTATTTTATTTAGAAACAGGGTCTCACTGAGTTGCTTAGTGCCTCACCGTTGCTGAGGCTGGCTTTGAACTCATGATCCTCCTGCCTCAGCCTCCCAAGTCACTGAGATTACAAGCATGCTCCACCGTGCCGGGCTAAATGATCCTTTTTTTTTTTTTAAATATTTTTTAATTGTAGTTGGACACAATACCTTTATTTTATTTATTTATTTTTATGTGGTGCTGAGGATTGAACCCAGAGCCTCACACATGCTAGGCAAGTGGTCTACTGTTGAGCCACAACCCCAGCCCCCTAAATGATCCTTTTTATGAAGAAAAAAATACTTACCTGAATTGTTGTGGAAGGCAGAGGTTTAAAGTAACGAAATTGGATATTTAGCTGAGGATATTTCTAAGCAAAGCATTAAAGAAGCAGTTGGTTCCTTCTGACTGCTTACAGTAAAACAGAAAATGAAACAAATGAGTAGAAGAAAAATCGTTAAGAAAAAGGAAACAGAACTTAAATATTTGGAAAATTCTAAGCTCAGCCATATTGCAAAGAATGGGAAAGCATGTTATGAAGAATTTTAATGGTATGGCCTATCCACCATTTTATAAAGAATTAAGTGCATTCTTTGCAATGTGGATAAGCTAGTTTTTAAAAAATGTTGAATCATCCTTGCATTCCTAGGACAGACTGTACCTGGTCTTGATGTATTATTGTTGGATTCAATTGGTTAATATTCTGACAAGGATTTTTGTGTGTATGTTGACAAATATCAGCCTGTAGTTTCCTTTTCTTTCACTGTCTTTTTTTTAAAAAAAATTATTTATTCTTATTTGTTATACATGACAGGAGAATGCATTTCAATCCATAGTATACATATAGAGCACAATTTTTCATGTCTCTGGTTGTATACAAAGTACCATTTGTGGCTTCATACATGTTCCTAGGGTAATGATGTCCATCTCATTCCACCATCTTTCCTACCCCCATGCCCCCTCCTTTCCTTCCCTCCCCTTTGCCCTATCCAAAGTTCCTCCATTCCGCCTATGCTCCCCCCCACCCACATTATAGATTAGCATCCACTTATCAGAGAAAACATTCGGCCTTTGGTTTTTGGGGATTAGCCTACTTCATTTAGTATAATGTTTTCCAAATCTATCCATTTACTTGCAAATGCCATGATTTTATTCTCTTTTAATGCTGAATATTATTTCATTGTGTATATATACCACAGTTTCTTTATCCATTTATCTACCAAAGGGCATATAGTTTGGTTGTACAATTTAGCTATTGTGAATTGTGCTGCTGTGAACATTGATGTGGCTGCATCACTGTAACATGCTGTTTTTAAGTCCTTTGGATATAGATGGAGGAGTGGGATAGCTGGGTCAAATGGTGGTTCCATTCCATTTCCAAGGAATCTCCATACTGCTTTCCAGATTGGTTGCACCATTTGCAGTCCCACCAGCAGTGTATGAGTGTCATTCACTGTCTTGTCTGGATTTTATTAGGGTAATGATGGTAAAATAAAACAAGTCATTTATTTTATTTTCTGGAAGAGAATGTATAGAATGAATGATATTTCTTCCTTAAATATTTGGTAATGTTTGCCAATGAAACCATCTGAGTCTGATTTTCCATTTCTTGAATATTTTGAGTACTAATTCAATCTGAAATATATATATAGCACTTTTCAAGTTATTTATTTCTCCTAAAATAAGTTTTGATAGTTTGTGTGTTTTATAGCACATATTCTGAGCTCGTTTAATCTTAATCATCTCCTTTAAAGATCCTATTTCAACCAATACAGTCCTATGGGAAGGTTAGGGCTTCAACATATAAATTTTCTGGTGACACAATTCAATCCACTTTGTAGTGTCTTTGGAGGAAGTGATCCCTTTAAGTTGACAAATTTGTGAGCATAGAATTTTTTGTAGTATTTGCTTTACTATAGTTTTAATGTCCTTAGGATCAATGGTGAACATTCTTAATGTTGATAATTTGTTTTTTCTTCCTTCTTTCTTTGGTTAACCTGGCTAGAGGTTTATCAATTTTATTGATTTCTTTCAAATAAATTTGTGTTGGGTTCATTTATTTTCTTGTTTTATTTTTTCTGTTTTTAATGTCATTGATTCTTGGTCTAATTTTCATCATTTCATTCCTTCTCTTTGCTTTAAATTAATTTGCTCTTCCTTATCTTGTTTCCTAAGATAGTAGCTTAGGTCATTCATTTCAGCCATTTCTCTTTTCTTATAAGTGCATTTATTGCCACATATCTCTTTCTAACTGCTGCTTCAGCTGCTTCCTACAAATTTTGGTAAATTGTATATTCATTTTCATTTAGTTCAAAATATTTTATTATTCCTTGAGACTGTTTACTCATGTGTTATTTAGAAGCTTATAGTTTGATTTCCAAATATTTGGGACATTTCTATTTTTCTGTTATTGATTTCTAGGTTGACTACATTGTGTTTAGAGTACATACTCTGTATGTTTTTAGATTCTTTCAATTTTTCTGGGCTTTATTTTCTGACTTAGAATGTGGCAAACCTGGGCTGGGGTTGTGGCTCAGTGGTAGAGTGCTTGCCTAGCATGTGTGAGGCACTGGGTTCAATTCTGAGTACCACATATAAATAAATAATAAATAAAAAATAATAGCTAAAAGTAATTAAAAAAAGAATGTGGCAAACCTTGGTGGATATTTCATGTGCACTTCAGAACAATATGTATTCTGCTGTTGTTGGATGGATTATTCTATAAATGTCAGTTAGGTCAAGTTGGCTGACAGTGCTCTTCAGGTTATCTTACTCCTACTGATTTTCTACCTGCTTAATTTATCAATTACTGAGAAAGAAGGGAATTCTTTAACTACAATTGTGTTTTTCTTTATTTCTATGATTTTTTTGCTTCATTATTTTGATGGTCTGTTTTCAGGTTCTACATGTTCTCTTGGAGATGTGACCCCTTTTATTGCTATGTAATGTGCCTCTTTATCCTAAATAATCTTCTTTGTTAAGATTGCTTTATCTAAAGTTAATATGACTATTACTATTTTTTTTTGTCAGCCTTTGCATGGTGTTTCTGTCTCTATCCCTTAACTTTTTTGTGGTGTGTGATATGTGGGGATTGAACTTAGGGATGCTTTACCACTGAGCTACATACCTATCCCTTTTTATTTTTTACTTTGAGACAGAGTCTTGCTAAGTTGCTCAGGCTGCCCTTGAACTTGCAGTCCTCCTACCTCAGCCTCCTAAGTAGCTGGGATTACAGGTATATACTACTGCACCTGTCTTCTCCATCTCTTCAGTTTTCCCATTATATGTTCTCAGCACCTTTGTCAAAAATCAATTGACTATGAATGTGTAGGTATTCTTGTAGGCTCTCTGTTTCATTGGCCAATGTGTCTGTTTTTATAACAATATCATGCTGTTTTGATTACTTTAGCTTTGCAATATATTTTGAAATTAGGTAATATGATATCTCTAGATTTGTCTTGCTTATCAAGATTGCTTTGGCTATTAGGTGAGTTAGGTTGAAAGCTTTTCCTCTAAGATCAGAAATAATAAAAGGATATTTCCTCCTATCATTTCTATTCAAGAGTAATCAAGCAAGAAACAAAATCATGACTTTAGCTTTTCTATATATCAATCATGAATTTGCTGAGAAAGAAATCATGAAAGCAATCTTATCCAAAATTGCCACAAAATAAAATACTTATGAATAAATTTAAACAATGAAGTCAAAGATCTGTACACATAAACTATATAACATTTATGAAAAAAATTGAAGAAGACAGAAAAATGCAAAGATACCCTGGTTCATAGACTTAAAAAATATTGTTAAAATGTCCATAGTACCCAAAGTGATCTTCAGATTCAATACAGTTCCTTTCAAAATCCATTAACATTCTTCCCAGAAATAGAAAACATCCTAAAATTCTGACTGATAATTTCAACAACAGTGTCACATGTAAGACTTGTTCTGATGTTGCTTTGTCTGTTCCAAATGTGTTATTTCTGACCTTAGCATGGTTTGTAATTCTGTAATTACTAAAAGTCATTTATGCTGTTTAAATAGTAGATACTGAGATAAATAGGACATTATCATGAGTTTATTAATCTGGTGAGGAGTCGGGCTGTGTTTGCCACTTGTTTTCTCTATTGTTACCAGAGGATGAAATTCATCTAGTGATCCTATTTTCTTCTGCCCTCTTGGTTTTGGCCCTTCCGTTTGTGCTGCAGCTCAGACATAATTTGTCTATTGAAGATCTCCTTGCTGTATTTCACTGTTATTTTAACTAGAAGCTTATTAGTTTGTGGTAGTCTATGAAGAAGGAAAATATTCTGTAATCTTTGGATTAAGTTTCAGTCTTTAGGGTGTACAGTGGGCCTGCACTTTGAGAGCAAAGCATTTGATAAATATTTTTTTTTTCTGTCTTCCAGGGTGGTTTGGATTGAACTGTAACCCCAAGAAATGTATGTTGAAGTTCTAAATCCGATACTTGTGAACATGAATAATACTGATAGTCCATGACTTACATTGGTCTGACTTATGACTTTTTGATATGATGATGGTAGAAAAGGTATATGCATTCAACAGAAACTATTTTTTTTTAATTTTAATTTTGGTATTTTCCTGGCATAGCTATATGTAGTACAATATTCTCTCAATGCTGGTTATACCTTCCCATCAGTCACATGATCATAACAGGAAACAGTAATACTCTTCAGTGTGCTGCAAGTAGATATTAATTATAGTAGGTTATATGTATTAAATTCATTTCAATTTATGATGTTTTCAACTTATGATAGGTTTATCAGAATGTGACCCTATTGTAAATCAAAGAGCATCTATAGTGTTGTTGTAGATCTAATCAACTTAAAATGCAGTCACAATGGATTAAGGTGGGCTCTAAATCCAATGACTGGTTTTCTAAATAAGGAGAGAGATTTGAAGACATGGAAGAGATAAAGGCAGAGATGAAATGATGCTGCCACAAGCAAAGCAATGTGAAGAACTGCTGGCAACTAAGATAAACTAGAAAGGGATAAAGAAGGATTCTTTCCTAGAGCCTTTAGACGTAGTACAGCACCACCAACACCTCACTTTAATATTTATCACCTCCAGAATGTGAGAGAAAAAAACTTCTGTTGTTTTAAAGCACTCTCTTTGTTTAATTTGTTGCAACAGCCCTAGGAAACTGTTCACTGGTGAAGCCCCCACCCCATACCTAATACTATCTGTGAATGTAACATTTCTAGTCTGTCTTTAAGACCCTTTCCCCTGTATTATATTAAGGCTTTGTTTTTCCTTTGGCCATATAGGGAGATAGTGTTTGGCTGGAGCAGGGCAGAGTTCCCTACCCTTAGGTGGGTTGGGGTTTCACTGTTTCTCTGTGATATTTTTGTCCTACTTGCAACTTCCATGATAATCTTGGAAATCAATGTCTATAAGTCCCTTCAAATCTACAGAAAATATTTTCAGACCACACAAAAAATATCTGGCACTGTACAACAAAATGAATATACTAACTCTACTGAACTGTACAATTAAATGGTTAATATGGTATATGTTATTTTTTATCACACTTTCAAAAAAGTTTCCCCAAACATATCTTACCAAAATGATCTTCAAGTTGCTGCCAAACACAATTCAGAGATTTGGAGGCTGTATGGTGCCAATGGATGGCTATTGGAAATAAACTTTTGAAATTAGGCTGTTGAAGGGCTTGACATGTGATTCCTCCCTTCAGCAAATTCTGGAGCCTGCTTTGTAGGTGGGACAACCTGTGGTACCACATCCTAGAAGATTGGATAATAACAAGAGAGTTTTAGTAACAACATAAAATAACTTTTACGAGGCCACAGGAATAACAGTATGGATATGACTATGGAAAAAATCAATTAATAATCTCAACTACAGATTAGACAAAAGAGAAATTCTGAAATGCATAGTATCTTAAAAAGAATTAATTTGGCCTGTGGAAAAGAGGGAGGAAGCCATGTAACTGCAGAAAGTCTGTGTGGTTCCTGATGTGAAACTTCCTGATGTCCCAGAAACATAGAGTAAAATAAACTCAAAATGATTATTTTGAGGGGATTTGTGTGTATATGTATGGATGCTTGCGTGTATATATTGCTGATGAATGCACTGAATTTCATTTTGGGGTGAAACTAATCCCATACAGGAATGTCACAGCTAAAGACAACAGAATTTACTAATGACTTAGAAGTATTCTGAAACAACAGGCTATTAAATTGGGGGCTAATGTTAAATTTATTGAGATTCTGTGTGTGAGAGCATGGTACACAGTAGTGAAAGGCCCTTGCTGATATTTGCTTCCATTTATTTTCTCCAGTGTCTCTTGTTTTTCAACCTCCTACCAATAGGTATCATCTAAAACAGACAACATGGTGGATATGAGGTAGACTGCAGATCTCAACTTCTTTGCAGATTGGAATCAAAGCCGTGAGAAAACACCTGGTCAGAGAGGTGGGGGGAAATGCACTGATTCACAACATCTGAAGGTCAGAGATTTGAAGGGACTAAGAAATTAGTTACTGGAACAGAAAACAGGAAATAGTTTGCTAACCCTATAGCACCTACATCATCAGGGCAGGAGGGGTAACAAAGGGAAAAAGGGAAAGGGCCTGGAGATTGAATGGTTAGGAGCTAAAGGGTGCCAAGCTTCTGACTCCTAGCATCTGCACTGTGAGTACAGTGGAACAGAGCATGACATTTCCAGGAATGTGTCTCCTAGGGAGCAGTGCACACTCCTTCTGGGCCTTCTCTGAGCATCTCTCCCAAGGAGAACAGAGCCTAGGGAGTGGAGCACATCTCTGCCACTGGAAACCACTAACCCATAACCCAGCTTCCTGCTGCCACCCAGAAAAATGTTGTGGCCCATTTGCTTGCCCCAAACCCATGCCCAGACTGCCACCCTGAGCATCAGCTTCTGACAGCCACCCCATACCCGTTTCCAGGCTGCCCTATACCTCTTCCATGAGTCACCTTAGCCAAAGTTCCAAATACTACAAGGGCAAACCCATACATATTTTTGTAACTATGAGAGTATGTAAAAAGAAATGTCTCCATTTTAAATATTTCAGCATGATGAAAACTGAATCTTTTTATGATTGTCATTGCATTAGCTGTCTTGTGTCAACTGTTTTATTGTGTCTTCCCTCATTATTTGTTTTGTTTCATGGTTCCAATTAATTTTATGTGTATTTTTAATTAATTGGAATTATTACTGATACATCTTTTCCTTTTTATCTTTATTCCCTCCCCTTCCTTCTTTCTCCTCTCAGTTTTCATTTGTCTCCCCACTTTCCCTTTCTTTCTTTTTACCATCTTTTCCAATAAAAATTAGCATTAATTACACTATCATTGATACTTAACTTTTTAGCCTAGTCTGAATTATTTTCACTCACTTTTCTCACTTATTAGTAGAGTTATAGAGATCATTAGCAATTTTTAAATATATTAAGTTTTAAATGTATGTTGACAAATGGTTTGCACTTAAATTACCATAGTTACTGGAGGTAACTCTGTCTCAAAGTGGCACTAGTGGTTAAACTTAACACTTTAAATATGCCAATTAGGATGTGCTGACTTTAAGATATATCTCCATCCCAGGGCTTATTATAAAGAAACTGCTCACTAAGACTCTCACATAATAGAGGAAGAGGAAGCAACCTTAACAGATGCAAAGACATAGGACCTCAGAAAACATGAGGAAACAAGCCAACAAGATGTCTATATATATCCTGGGGCTGGGATTGTGGCTCAGTGGTAGAGTGCTTGCCTCACATGCATGAGGCACTGGGTTCAATTCTCAGCACCACATGTTAACAAATAAATAAAAGTCTATCAATAACTAATAAAATATTTTTAAAAAGTTTATATCCCTCCAAAGACTAAATCCAGAGATAACGAAGTGAATGAAATGAGGGGCAAAGAATTTCAAAAGTTGATTGTTAACATGATCAATGAATTAAAACAAGATCTAAAGAATGGACTAAGGGAGAAATACGGGATATGAGAGAACATTTCAATAAAGAAATTGAGATTCAGAAAAAAAAAGAACCAGTCAGATACTTTGGGAATGAAAGTCACAGTAAGTAAAATAAAACTAAGGTGAAAGTCTCTTTAATAGATTAGATCAAATAGAAGAAAGAAACTCAGAGTCTGAAGACAAGGTGGACATTCTGGAACATTCAGATAGTATCTAAGAAAAAAGCAAGAAAACACAATCAGAATATCCAAGAGCTCTGGAACAGTATCAAGAGACCTAATTTAAGGTTCATAGGTATTTAAGAAGGTATGAGCTAATGGCATTGATAAACAATTCAGTGGAATAATAGAAAAAAATCCAAATGTTGGGAATGAGATGGACATACAGATATTGGAGGCATTTAGAACTCCAAATACACAAGACCAGAAAACAACCTCTCCATGACACATTATAGTCATAATGCCAGAAATCCAGTTCCAGGGAAATTTTTAAAAAGCTGCAAGAGAGAAATATCAGGTCACCTACAGAAGAAAACCAATCATAATAACAGCAAATTGCTCAGCAGAACCCTTAAATTCAGGAGAGATTGGAACAATGTATTTCAAGCCCTGAAAGATTGCCAAGCAAGAATGCTATGTCCAACAAACATATCTTCAAGATCAAAGAAGAAATAAAAACTTTCCCAAATAATCATAAACTCAAAGAATTCATGACAACTAAGCCAGCATTGCAGAAAATACTTAAAGAAATCCTATACAGTGAAGAAGATTAAAACAACCAATAGAATTCATGAAAGTGTAACTCATGAGAAGAGTAGCTAAGCAAATGCGAATTAAGTTCAAATCAAACATTAGAAAAAAAAAATGGCAAGAAGCAATAACCTCTGTATACGTCCGAACATAAATGGTCTCAATTCTCCAATTAAAAAAAAAAAACACTGACAGATTGGATTAAAAAAGAAGACCCACTTACAGGCAAAGACAGCCACCAGCTGAAAGTGAAAGAATGGAAATCGATACACCATGTCAATGGAGCCTGAAAATAAGCAGAAGGAGATACTCTTACAACTGACAAAGCAGACTTTAAGTCGAAATTAATCAGAAGAGACAAAAGGTCACTTTATACCTATAACAAGAAGATATAATGATAGTAAATATTTATGGCCCAATCATAAATTACATAAACATTACCTAATTACATAAACACTATTCAACCTAAAGACTTGGATATACCACAATACAATAATTCTGAGGGATTTCAACACAACTTTCTCACCAATGGTCATGGCCATCCAGATATAAACTCAGTAAAGACTCTTCAGACCTAAAGCACATTATAAATAAAATGGACCTAACACACACACACACACACACACACACACACACACACACACACACGAAAGAGAGAGAGAGAAAGAGAGAATATTTCTTCCAATAACACGCATATTCACTTTCTTCTCAGTGGGTCATGGAAATTTCTCCAAAATTGACCATATTTTAGGCCACAAAACATGTCTCAGAAAATACAAAGAAGTTGATATAATTCTTTGCATCTTACAGATCATAATGCAGTAAGATTAGAAGTTAGAAATCAACACTAAGAAAAATTGCAGAAACTATATAAACACATGGAGATTAAACAATACAGTTTTGGATAATGAGTGTATTACAGAAGAAATCAGGGGAGCCATTTAAGAAATAAAACAATTATAGAAATACAAACATACCAGAATCTGTAGGACACAACAAAGGTGGTTCTAGTAGGAAAGTTTAAAGCTGTGAGTGCCTATATTAAAAAAAAGAAAGATCCCAAATAAATAACCTGATTATATGTTTTGAGGCCTTAGAAAAACAAGAACAAACCAATCTCAAAATCAGTAGAAAGAAATAAATAATAAAGATCAGAGCCAAAATTAATGAAAATGAAAAAAGTAAAAGGATAAATAAAACAAAAGTTGGTGCTCAGAAAAAGTAAACAAGACTGATAAGTCCTTAGTCAAAATAAGCAAAAGAAAATGAGAAAAGACCAAAATTAAAAAAACCAATAACAACAACACAGATGAAAAAGGTGTAACACAACAGACATCACTGAAATACACAGGATCATAAAGGAGTAGTTTGAAAACTTATATTCTAGTAAATTGCAAAATCTAGAAGGAATTGACAAAATTCTGGACACATATAACCTACCAAAACTGAACAGTGAGGATACAGAAAACTTAAATAGATAATAACAGGCAATAAGATTGAAGAAGTAATAAAAAGCATTCCAACGGGGAAAAAAGCCCAGGAAGATATGGGTTCTCAGATGAATTCTACCAAACCTTTAAAGAAGAATTAATGCCAGTGTTTCTCAAATTATTCTCTGAAGTACAAATCAGTAGGAGATACTGCTCCAAACTCATTATGTCAGTATCACACTGACACTAAAACCAGATAAGTACACATTCAGGAAAGACAACTATAGACCAATATCCTTGATGAACATGGATGGAAAAACTCTTCAATAAAATATTAGCAAATCATATTCAGCAATACATTAAGGAGATTGCATATCATGATCAAGTTGGTTTCATTCAAGTGATGCAAAAATGGTTCAACATAACTTAATCATTAAATGATTCACCACACAAATAGAATCAAGGACAGAAATCACATGATCATCTCAATAGATGCAGAAAAAGCCTAAAACAAAATTCAGCACCAAGTCATGATAAAAAAAATTGTAGAAACTAGGAATAGAATGAACTTACTTCTACACTCTAAAAGCTATATATGACAAACTCAAAGCCAACATCATACTGAAAGGGGGAAAAAGCATTTTCTCTAAAATCAGGAAGAAAAAAAAGATGTCCACTTTCAGTATTCTTATTCAGTGTACTTGAAAATTTAGCCAGAGCAATTAGGAAAGAGAAAAAAATGAAAGGAATAGAAATAGGGATAGAAAGAAGTCTAATTGTCTCTATTTGCAAATGATGATCCTACATTTATAAGATCCTAGAAGCTTCACAAGAAGACTTCTAGAGCTGATAAATCAATCAAGTTAGCAGGACACAAACTCAATATACAAAAATCAGTAGTTTTTCTATATACTAATAATTATTATAGTGAGAAAGAAATCAGGAAGACAGTTTATGATGGCCTCAAAACAAAAGAAAACCTACCTGGGAATAAATCTAACCAAAGAGGTGAAAGACCTCTATCAAAACAATTTTAGAATGCTAAAGAAATTGAAGATCTTAGATGATAGAAATATCTTTCACATTCATGGATAGGCAGAATTAATATTGTGAAAATGGCCATATTACTAAAAATGATCTACAGAGTTAATGTAACCCAATAAAAATATCAATGACTTTCTTCACAGAATTGGAAAAAAATCTCAAAATTCATATGGAAGAATAAAAAGGCCCAGAATAGCCAAAACAATATTGAAACAATAAGAGTAATAGTGAAGACATCATAATACCTGATCTCAAATTATACTACAGAGCTATAATAACAAAACAGCATACTATTGGCATTAAAAGAGACATGAAGACCAATGGAATATAATAGAAAACACAGAGACAAATACACATATATACAGCCATCAGATCTTTGACAAGTTATTAAAAATGTATCTTGGAGAAAAGACAACCTTTTTAACAAATGGTGCTGGCAAAACTGAAGATTCACATGCAGAAGAGTGAAACTAAGTCACTACCACTTGCTCTGTAGAAAAATCAACTCAAGTACCATTCAGCGAGGCATATAACCCAGAAATCAGTATTTCAGACTTGATACCTTACTTTTAACATTTCTTCTTGATTGCCATTTATCAAGTCATAACACCTTTTATCTGATAAATGAATCTCAATCTCTACATGCTGCATTATATCTCTAATTGTCACCATTCCTGTCTAGGCCCATCCTTATTTCTCATTCAAAGACTAAAATAGCTTCCTAACTGATTTATTCATATCCACTTTTGCCTTCCCTTCAAACCATTTTGCACACTGTAGGAAGAGTGAACCAAAATAGACATGTCAATATGTAGCTCCTTCGGGTATGATCCAATGTCTTTATGTTTTATAAGTTATGTTACACTACCTATTCCTGAGCACCCTGTAACTCCACTTCCTGCTATTTACTATCTTATACTTTATTGTTTACTGTCAGATTAATCATGGTCTTTCTTGGTTTAAAGAAACTTATATTAACATTCTCTGTTGCCTCAGACTGGAGGCTCTTTTGTTCATATTTCAAGAATCATCTTTTTTTTCTACATAGTATTTTTAAAAATTTATTGCCTATGGATAAAACTACAGATAAGCACAAAAAGCAGTCATTTTCTTAGATAAACATTATTTTGAACTTCAAATTTTAAAACTAACAACCCTTCTACACCAATTGATACAAAATCTGAGCTTTTTTTAAACTTTTTGTTTTAATCTTACACTATACCACATAAACTCATAGCTTTAGATATGTATATACAGTCATCCTTATCCTAGACTAAGAGATTAAGATGTCCCAAATGTCCAAGAGGATCAAGTGAAGAAGCTGGCCTGTAGGAACTTAGAGACAATAGTCCTTAAGATTTCATCCATCTAAATGAAATCACAGCTACCTAGAATCTAATTTTCAGCATATCAAGTTCAGAGATATATTTCTGTCAAAAAATCCATGGTTGCCAGATGCAGTGGTGCATGCCTTAATCCCAGTGGCTTGGGAGGCTGAGACAGGAGGATTGCAAGTTCAAAGCCAGCCTCACCAAAAAGCGAGGCATAAGCAACTCAGTGAGACCTGTCTCTAAATAAAATACAAAATAGGGCTGGGGATGTGGCTGAGTGGTTGACTTCACCTGAGTTCAATCCCTGGTACCCCCCCCACACCCAAAAAATCCATAGTTGAATAGAATTAATACATGCTAACCCAACTAATAAGAGTTCAGTTACAATTAGAATACCAATTTATTAATTAATCATAGAGAATACTCCTTGTCACTTATCAGAAAATTCACACGTGATGTCAGAATGCTGCTTTATTAATGTACATATAAACAGAATCCTGAATTAGTAATCAGAAGTTCACCATAAGTTAGAACGAAGAGAGAGTTTTGGGAATACCTAAAGAATTATCCTTGCCTTATATTCATCTTTCTAGAGATCAAATTTGTGGCTTCCCTTGGTAGCATCTCTCTCCCTTGAATATTACCACCACAATACAGCTGACTTCTCAGTTCCTGAGCTTTCTTCTTCCATACCCTTCTGTCCATTAAGCACTTCTCTAGAAGGGCATAATAAAATTGATGAGGGTATATACACCTTACATGCATTATTATCTCTATTTTTAAGATAAGAAACTCCCAGATAAAGCAGTTTAAGCAATTTGTCCAAGGTCACTATTAGTCTAAGGCAGAACATAAATTCAAAGCCAGATTTCGGGAAATAGAAAAAGAGAGAGCTCTTCCAAATTCATCCTATGAGGCCAACATCACCCTGATTCCGAAACCAGACAAAGACACCTCAAAGAAAGAAAACTACAGACCAATGTCTCTAACGAACCTAGATGCAAAAATCCTCAATAAAATTCTGGCGAATCGAATACAAAAACACATCAAAAAAATTGTGCACCATGATCAAGTAGGATTCATCCCTGGGATGCAAGGATGGTTCAATATACGGAAATCAATAAATGTTATTCACCACATCAATAGACTTAAAGATAAGAACAATATGATCATCTCGATAGATGCAGAAAAAGCATTCAACAAAGTACAGCATCCCTTTATGTTCAAAACACTTGAAAAACTAGGGATAACAGGAACTTACCTCAACATTATAAAAGCTATCTATGCTAAGCCTCAGGCTAGCATCATTCTGAATGGACAAAAGTTGAAGGCATTCCCTCTAAAATCTGGAACAAGACAGGGATGCCCTCTATCACCACTTCTACTCAATATAGTTCTCGAAACACTGGCCAGAGCAATTAGACAGATGAAAGAAATTAAAGGCATAAAAATAGGAAAAGAAGAACTTAAATTATCACTATTTGCAGATGACATGATTCTATACCTAGAAGACCCAAAAGGGTCTACAAAAAACCAACTAGAACTAATAAATGAATTCAGCAAAGTGGCAGGATATAAAACCAACACACATAAATCAAAGGCATTCCTGTATATCAGCGACAAATCCTCTGAAATGGAAATGAGGACAACCACTCCATTCACAATATCCTCAAAGAAAATAAGATACTTGGGAATCAACCTAACAAAAGAGGTGAAAGATTTATACAATGAAAACTACAGAACCCTAAAGAGAGAAGTAGAAGATCTTAGAAGATGGAAAAATATACCCTGTTCATGGATAGGCAGAACTAACATCATCAAAATGGCGATATTACCCAAAGTTCTCTATAGGTTTAATGCAATGCCAATCAAAATCCCAACGGCATTTTTTGTAGAAATAGATAAAGCAATCATGAAATTCATATGGAAAAATAAAAGACCCAGAATAGCAAAAGCAACTCTAAGCAGGAAGTGTGAATCAGGCGGCATAGCAATACCAGACCTCAAACTATACTACAAAGCAATAGTAACAAAACCAGCATGGCACTGGTACCAAAACAGGCAGGTGGACCAATGGTACAGAATAGAGGACACAGAGACCAATCCACAAAACTACAATTATCTTATATTTGATAAAGGGGCTAAAAGCATGCAATGGAGGAAGGATAGCATCTTCAACAAATGGTGTTGGGAAAACTGGAAATCCATATGCAACAAAATGAAACTGAATCCCTTTCTCTCGCCATGCACAAAAGTTAACTCAAAATGGATCAAGGAGCTTAATATTAAATCAGAGACTCTGCGTCTGATAGAAGAAAAAGTTGGCTCCAGTCTACATATTGTGGGGTTGGGCTCCAAATTCCTTAATAGGACACCCATAGCACAAGAGTTAATAACAAGAATCAACAAATGGGACTTACTCAAACTAAAAAGTTTTTTCTCAGCAAGAGAAACAATAAGAGAGGTAAATAGGGAGCCTACATCCTGGGAACAAATCTTTACTCCTCACACTTCAGATAGAGCCCTAATATCCAGAGTATACAAAGAACTCAAAAAATTAAACAATAAGATAACGAATAACCCAATCAACAAATGGACCAAGGACCTGAACAGACACTTCTCAGAGGAGGACATACAATCAATCAACAAGTACATGAAAAAATGCTCACCATCTCTAGCAGTCCGAGAAATGCAAATCAAAACCACCCTAAGATACCATTCCACTCCAGTAAGATGGGCAGCCATTAGGAAGTCAAACAACAACAAGTGCTGGCGAGGATGTGGGGAAAAGGGTACACTTGTACATTGCTGGTGGGACTGCAAATTGGTGTGGCCAATTTGGAAAGCAGTATGGAGATTCCTGGGAAAGCTAGGAATGGAACCACCATTTGACCCAGCTATTGCCCTTCTCGGACTATTCCCCAAAGACCTTAAAAGAGTGTATTATAGGGATACAGCTACATCGATGTTCATAGCAGCACAATTCACAATAGCTAGACTGTGGAACCACCCCAGATGCCCTTCAATAGATGAATGGATAAAAAAATGTGGTATTTATACACAATGGAGTATTACTCTGCATTAAAAAATGACAAAATCATAGAATTTGCAGGGAAATGGATGGCATTAGAGCAGATTATGCTTAGTGAAGCTAGCCAATCCCTAAAAAACAAATACCAAATGTCTTCTTTGATATAATGAGAGCAACTATGAACAGAGCAGGGAGGAAGAGCAGGAAGAAAAGATTAACATTAAACAGAGACATGAGAAGGGAGGGAAAGGGAGAGAAAAGGGAAATTGCATGGAAATGAAGGGAGACCCTCATTGTTATACAAAATTACATATAAGAGGTTGTGAGGGGAATGGGAAAAAAAACAAGGAGAGAAATGAATTACAGTAGATGGGGTAGAGAGAGAAGATGTGAGGGAAGGGGAGAGGAGGGGAGGGGGGATAGTAGAGGATAGGAAAGGTAGCAGAATACAACAGTTACTAATAGGGCATTATGTAAAATTGTGGATGTGGAACCGATGTGATTCTGCAATCTGCATTTGGGGTAAAAATTGGGAGTTCATAACCCAATTCAATCTAATGTATGAAATATGATATGTCAAGAGCTTTGTAATGTTGTGAACAACCAATAAAAAAAGAGATTAAAAAAAAAGAGTCATCTTAGATACCATTTCATCTAAGAAGTCTTCCATAAAAACTCAGACCTTTCTTTTGTTTTCTCAAAATACTCTAGTTATGTCTTTTTTCTTTTTTAAAGTATATTTTTAGATGTTGATGGACCTTTATTTAATTTATTTATATGTGGTGCTGAGAATCAAACCCAGAGCCTCACACATGCTTGGCAAGCACTCTACCACTGAGCCACAACCCCAGCCCCATTCTCTTTTTTCTTAATACATTATACTGAAATTATACATTTATATGTCTTTTCCCCAATAATACTTGGTATTCCTCAATAGGAAGACCTACATATCTCATTCATTTTGTGCTCTAACGTCTAGCATGGTTCCTAGTAGTTAGTAGAACTCCATAAATGTTTGTGAGAATTGGATTTAATTAGTCTTCTTTTAGCTTCTTAGCCTCCTTAAAACTTAACTGATGTCTGCTCTAAATCTTCACTTAAGTAATAAAATAAAAGGTAGGCTTTCTAGCAGATCATCAAAAATTTTTCCTTGCCTATATTCTGTTAATCTTTGAATATAGTAACATTAATTAATTAATACAAAACTAGATTAATAATGAAATCCATATTCTGTTACACAGAAAAGACTTGTTAAAAGTTTTGCTGAAATTTCATTCATTTAACATATGTACTGTGTCTGTCATATTTCCATCAACTGTCTCTTAGTTATCAAAAATAAAATTAGATTTGTGTTGAATGATTTTAATTGATAACTTTTCAATTTTCTAAGTACTCACTTATTTGAGGATCTGTTCTATAAGTTAACCCAGGATAATTTTAGCTCATTGATTAATAGATTGACAATTCCCCTTCTTTTTTGTTAGAAGTGGTAATAATATTTACATTAAATCCAGTTATAAAATTCCTCTCTTATTTTTACTCAATCCCCTTGATCACTTGAGTACAGTTCAATAGTATCATTTGAACTATAATTTACCTATGCCACGAGATAAGTACTTTCTCTGACAACAGAGTATAGATATTGTATTCTTATCTTACAAATATGCATTTCTACAAGCCCAAATAATTCTGGGCCTTCCAAATACTAATCCTTTAGGCACATGCCACCCACCTGTTAATGTTTATCCTTGCTTTTGTGCCCTTCTTTTTTATCTTTAATGTATTATAATTTTTAAAGAGGAACTATGAGCTCATTGTAAGACTTCCCATGTAACCCTATGATTTTCCTTTTTTCCTTTAATAGTATGATTTGCTGTTTCATAGTCAAAATTATGTTTTTGAGAGCTTCCCAATCTTTAGAGTCTGAAGCCATCTTAATGTAAATTAAGGTCCAACAAGTATCAATCACAATAGCAGAAACTTTTGGAGTACAGCCATAGCTAGAAATTCTAGTTAGAGTAGGCAATTACATAATAGGTCAATCTGAATATTTTCATGGTTATTACTTAGGAAGAAGCATTACCTCCTGAGAGGCTTAAAGCCAAGAGTCCATTTAGCTCCTGTCAATTTTTCCTTCCAAATGTCTTTCAGATTTGTCCTTCTCTTTCCATTCCTATAGATCTTTCATCACCTCATACCTGGACTATTGCCATAAACTAGATGGTTTCTCACATCTAGTCCACCCATATTGGAATCCATTTTCCATATTATTGCCAGATTAATCTTCTTAAAACACTTTCATCATGTCACTCTCCTGCCTGAGACCTAGCTCAAATGTCACCTTCTTCATAACATATTCTCAGCAGTCTTAGGAATAGTTAGTATTTTCATAGGTCTCTCTGTACATATCTTTATTAGTACACTCACAACATTTACAGTAATAGTCTGTATAATTATTTTTTCACTTGCCATTTGCTGTGAGCTCTTTGAGGGTAGGCGAAAAGTTTGTCATCTCTTTACAATGGCACTCAAGGCAAGGCTTTACATAATTGAGCCTATATATCTTTGCCACACCACCTCATGACCATCACATATATTATCTCCTCTACCTACTTTGATCTTACTCTCATTATTTCCACTCATGCTCTAGATCTCAGATTAAATATCAATTCATTGAGAAACTTTCTCTGACAATTTTATTAGCTAACTATTTGAGGAGATATATATTTCTCATCTGATTACACAATGTATTCATGCACCAAAATATCACCTGGATGCTAAGCACAGTGGCACATGGATGTAATCCCAGCAGTTTGGGATGGCAAATTCAAAGACAACCTCAGCAACTTAGCAAGGCCCCAAATAACTCAGTGATAAATAAAAAAAATAAAAAGGGTTGGGGTGTGGCTCAGTGGTAAAGTGCCGCTGGGTTCAATCCCCAGTACCAAAACAACACACACACACACACACACACACACACACTGTTAATAGCTCATTGATTAATAGATTGACAATTTTTGTATTTTAATGTATTAGTTAAAATTAAATTGGATTTTAAAATAAATTATGAAGTATTAATTGACCAATTTAATAAACATTTATTGATTGTCTACTTTGTGACAGGTACTTTCTTAGCACTTAGAATATATCAATGGACAAGGTAGATACAAAGTTCTGCTTTCATAAAGCTTATCTTCTGGAGGGAGATGGTTAATAGTTAAAGATAAACAGAATATGTAAATTATACAGTATATTAGAGAGTGATAAAAGCTATGAAAAAAAAGCAGTGGGATAAAAAAGTACACCGGAAGTTGGACTTTTACCCATGGCAGTCTTATAAGATAAGCCTTATTAAGAAACATGAAATTTGATCAAGAGGGAAGTTAGTCATGATATCTGGGTAAAGTAGGCCTTATATGTAAAGGCTGTAAGGTGCAATCATGTCTGTTGTGGCCAAAGAACAGCAAAGAATAAGTATGGCTGGGACACAGTAAGCCAAGTGTATAATAATAGGAGATAAAATCAGAAAGGTGGGGATGGGTGGATCATATTATGTAGGGTCTTGTAAGCTAATATATACAAATTTCATTTTTTACTCTGATAGAAGTGATGGATCATTGTAGGGTTTAAAAAGAAAAGAAGCATCCCTATGACACATTTTAAATGGATTGTTCTGGCTATTTTATTAAGAATAAACTGTAAAAGGGCCAAGAAAATAAGGAAGGAGACCTATTAGTAGGCTATGAGATATCACAGTTACTGCAGAAAAAATAAAATGGCAGTGGCTTACCTAGGGTGGTGTCAGTGGAGATGGTGGAGTGGAGTAAGAGTCTTCATAGTTTTGAAGGTACAGACAAGATTTGCTGATTAACTGGATATAGGATGGGAGAATAAGAATGAATGATGGTCCAAGATATTTGGACTGAGAAGTGAAAGGTTGTAATTGTCAAGGGGAATTGTGACGGGGAATACTGTAGCTTTGCAGGAAAAGGATGAATTATGATGTTAGATTTGTGATATCTATTAGACTTCTAAGTGGAAATATTAGAGAGGTAGCTGGATATTTGAGTCTTGAACTCAGGGAAGAGATATAAGCTGGAGATAGAAATTTGGGAGTTGTCCCATACTTGGTATTTAAAGTCATCAGACTGGATGAATCTACCCAGGTAATCAGTGTAGATACAGGAAAAAGAAAAGATCAATATCCTTGTTAATTTCTCCTGGATCCCTTTTCCTTTCCTTTAATATACTTATTATAATTCATAACTACATATTTACATTGTATTAATTTCTGTGATTATTTGGCTAATGTAGGCCTTATTGAACAAAAGCTCTAAGAGCAGGGTTTATGCCATTTTTCCTGACCACTGCCAGCATAATAACTAGAAAAATAATATATTAGATTATATGAATTAAAAAATGTCCCTTTATATCAAGATCACAAAATTAAATGCCAAAAGGGGCTGGGCAAGTAGCATAAGTAAGTTGAGTATGAGAGAGAATGGGTTGTGGAGAGAGGGTGAACTGAAGATCTGGCAACACAAGACCTAACTGGCAATAATAAGCTGGAGAGGAGACAGATATACAGATTATACATGAAGTCTTTCAAATTGTAATGTTTACAAATGCATCAGCTCAAGTCCTCTTAAAAAGACGATGTCATGATAGGAGTAGATGTGCAAGTAATTTACTGGTGAAAAATACATGTGAATAAGAAATGCAGTGAGTCTGAAAAGACTGGGGGAGCTGTCACATGATGATACAGGTCCCATCCCTGTGGAGAAGAGAGGAAAGGAAAAAAGATTTAGACTGCAATGCTGTTTAAGTGTCTTCAAGACAAAGGTTGCCATTAGAAGAATCTGGGTCTCCAGGGAATGGACCTTCATTAGAATTCTTGGCATAATCATTCAGTAGTTGATTGAAAGCAGCCCACAGGCCTTGACAGGAAAACAATGATTATAGAACATTAGCAGCTGGGCCCTTGGTCAGTAATATTGCCTTCAGTTGGAGATTTTAGAGGCATTTTGTGGTGGGCACCACAAGAACTAAATTCAACACTTTTCTGGTATTGGCCAAAACACTATGGACCAAAAACACATCATTTTAAGTTATATTCAGCTGAAATATGGACAGTTAACAACCTCTGCCCTAGTCACTAATATATACTTCACTATCAATGTGTTAGTGTGTATGTGTGTGTGTTCATATTCTGAGGTAGTCCAAAATTGATCACCAATAGCATCTATGTAGTAGGGTTTAAAGTACCAGGTTAGAACATGAAAAGCTTTAGCCAAGGTGGATTTGAAATTCATGATCAGAATAGGAAGGTGGTTTCATAGTATGAAATATCAAAAAGAACAATCCAAAAAGAAAAGGTGTGAGTTAAAACCAACTATCTACAAGCATTATAGGAGAATAGATAATGAAGTTGAAAAACAGAAATAGATGATAATAACTAAGTGGAGCATTTCAGACATATTTTACTTGAAAGAAGAATCATCACTGTTACATATGCTTTAGAGTTAAGAGTCTGCTATGAAAGAAACAGGAGTTTAAAATTGGGGGTCTGAAAAGCAGTGACAACTGTAACCCTTGGTGATAGATAATAAATAATGTCATGCAGGACATGGATGATTATTTCATCAATGTATCTACATAGTGAATATGGCTTGTGGGTACTGGAAATCAGGTGAGCATAGTTTGAGGAAAAATTTATGCCAAATAAGGGTTGTCTGCAGTCAAGAGTAGGCATGGCTGTCCTTTTGGTTTCCTGATCTTTCCTTGGTTTCAAGTGCATGAATCTTGTTTCTAAGTGCCATAGGACAACGTGTCAGATACAGTGCCACCAAAGGTCTTAAAGAGACTTCTTACAAAGACCAGAGGCACACTGGGGTGGCATCATGATACAGGCAGAAAAATTTGGCTTGCACTTAGTTTGTCAGAATTTGCACAAACACATCTCAATCATATATTCCATCTTTGGGTACCAAGTCAGGTTTTTCTGAATGCTTACTAGGCTCTGTTAAGTACAGGTGTTGGTCTACCATTGCTTCTGCATGAAATATACTGACTATAGTTATCACTGGAGGGGGTGCCCCTACACCCTTAAGAGGCTGACTTTAGAGTGGGGATAACATACTTGCACTCTGGAGTGACATTTGACTGCTGAGTGTAATCAGAGTATGGGAACAGAACCTTATTACCCATTTGGGCATCTCCTACACTGCTTTGTTGGAGTGATCCCTCTCTAAAATGTGTAGGTGTTGTGGGATAAAATGGCGTATAAATGAAGAGTACCATGAATGTTTTAGCCTGCTGCCCAGGGACAATTTTGAATCTTGGAAGCTATGATAAGTAGCTAGAAAAAATGTTCTAATAGAAGTAATGGTATATGTTTAGTGTCTTTAAAATGAAACCTGAATCAGGCCTGTGTGCATATAATGTGCTTCTAGAAATCTTAAGTAGAACAAGCTGAATTCAAGGTTAGCAATTATATTCTTGCACTCTGTCAGTAGGTTGATAAGTTAGTATACTTAAACAAAAGCAGTATATTTTCTCAGGGTCACACATAACAGATGTGTTGTCAACTGCGACAGTATTGTCTCTTTGAAGGGAAGACCATGGTGACACCAGAATTGTTGTTTCAAGGATAGATTTTTTTTTGAGAGGCAAGTATAAAAATCCAAGGAGGATTTCTACCAGTGTCTAAAAAGAAAGGAACCATCAGACGTAGTCCAAAGAGGATCTCCTAATATGGGAAGGTAGAATTGTGGTCACAAGAAATAAAAGGTTACAATGACCGTTCATTATGAAGGATAAATCGGCCGAAGTACAACAGTACAACAAGTGAAACTAATAATTTTGCTAAAGCTGGTTTCTGAGAGAATCAAATGAGAGATAATGTTCATGATTTCTCCATACTTAGCTAGTTATGTGCCAGGACTCTCTCTTTCATGAGTTGAGGTATCAAGCTGACAGATTAGGTTCTACTTATAAGATACCAATGATCATGACCATGGTGTTGATTATACTTGACCTTGGAATGCTGTCTTCTCTCTTTATAAAATCTTTATTAATTTTTAAAATATTATTTCAAATTCTATTATTCAAAAATCCTCCCTCATGTCTTGTGAATTACACAGATTTTTGTCTTTCTTGATGGACAATGGTACATATTATTTGAACCAAACATTCTAGTATTGTCTTGATTTGAAATTTTGCCCCATTTGATTCAATTATATAAGTTTTGCCTCTTCAGCTAGTCTGTAAACTCCATGAATTCAAAGAATAAACTTCTTTGTAACTCCAAAAGTGTCATATATTTTGTGGTAATTAAATTAAATCAAGATCCAATAATCATTGGTTACAGAATAATCAGAAATGCCTGAATGGGTACAGCTGGAAATGCCAGTCAGAGTAGGCAATCACATAAGGGCCAACTTCAATCTTTTCAAAGACAGAAAACAGCCTCTCTTGAAAGGCATTTTACTTCCTGAATGACTGGCAGTTAAATTTAATCTGAAAGTTTGCATTAGGAATTGAAATAAAAACAAATTTGCCTTTACTTTTTGTGCAACACAAAAATCAAACTAAGAATGTGAAATCCCAAATGTCCTAAGTTTTAGCTTAAAATACAATACAAAACAAACTATCCAATTGTAAAAAATAAATCATTCAAAATAATTGCTTAAAATAAATATACAAGGACTTTGGAAAGGCTTAGTGAAGAGTTCAGTAAAACTGCTTCCCAAAAAATGAAAATAAAATGGATAAAGTTGTCAGAAACAATCCCTTGATGACTCTGGAAATTAACTAAAATCATAAAACAAATCAAGAAGCATTAATTCAATAAAAACTACTGAAACTTGGTTAAGAATAGTAGGAATCTGTGGGATTTTAACTTGAGGTTTTCCTAATTCCTACCAGATCCATGGCATGACAATTCTAAATGCACAGTAGAAGCTCTAAGGATTGAAATCTCCATTAATGGAGGGTGTTGCCATGATTTTCAGCAAAACACAATATAGCCCATATCTAGTGGCACTTTTTAAAACAACAGCAATCTTAGTGGTAAACAACTGAGACAGCCAATAGCATAGCTAGTCTATGGTTTTGATACTGGTCCCTGGAAGTTAAAACCACCAAGAAATTTAACAGGGATATTCAGAGAATAAGACAACCAAAGTAGGCCTTAAATGCTCTCACATATTCCTGGGGATCTGGCAGACTATATGTGTGTGAAAAACTGTGCTTAGTAGAAGTCAAAAAAGGTTGCAGATATGTACTTAACTCTGAGACAATTTAAGGCATTTTCCACCCAGAAAAGTAAGAGCTAGGACAGGGTTATAAATAGCTTGAATTTTCAATGTGTTTCCTGTCTAACATGCAGATGCATTGGTAAAGAGTATCAGCATCAAAAAGAATAAAACATGAATACATTTTATAAAAAAGTGAAATCCTTTTTACATTGAAAAATATGAAACACTGCTGAGGGCAATTAAAGATGTAAATAAAGAGAGACATTTCACATTCATGGATCAAAAAATTCAATGTTTTAAAAATGGCAGATTTCCCATGATTAATATATATATTCAAGGTGATCTCCATCAAAATCAAAGCAGGGGCTGGGGATGTGGCTCAAGCAGTAGTGTGCTCGCCTGGCATGTGCAGGGCACGGGGTTCGAACCTCAGCACCACATAAAAATAAAATAAAGATGTTGTTTCCACTGAAAACTGAAAAATAAATATTAAAAAAATTCTCTCTCTCTGTCTCTCTCTCAAAAAAAAGTCAAAGCAGGATTATGTTTTGAAATTGAGAAGTTGACCCTAATATTTATATGGAAATGTAAAGAACTCAGATTAGCCCAGATAATGTGAGTTTACATATAAATCCTTATATTTATGGTACACTAGTTTTCAAAAATGTTCCAGGTCAATTCAACACCAAAAAGAATATTTCAACAAATGGTGATGGAAAAATTGGATATCCAATATCCAAATGCAAAACAACAAATTAAGACGCTTAACTTACCATATGTAAAAGTAACTAAAAATGGATCAGAAACAGTAAAACTATAAAAATTTTAGGAGAAAACCCTCCTTATCTCAGATTAGGCAAAGATTTCTTAGATAAAATACCAAAAATAAAATAAAAGGAAAGGAAAGGAAAAAAGAAAAGAAAATGAAAAAAGAAATACAATATGCAAAAGGAAAAAATCATAAATTGGAAATTTGTATTGAATTTATAAAAAATTGAATTTATAAAAATTCAAAACCTTTGCTCTTCTAAAGATAAGAATGGGACAATGAAAAGACAAGCCATCTGTGATCAATTACTTGTATACTAATTACATTTCAATAATGAGACAAATAGCCCAATTTAAAAATGGGCAAAATATTAAGTAGAAATTTCTCTGAAGAACATATACAAATGTCAAGAAAGCACATAGGAATGTGTTCCATTAGTCATTAGGCAAATGGCTACAATGTTTTTAAAGGGAAAATAACAAGGATTGATGAGGATATGGAAAATTTAGAACCACAGACATTGCTGATGGCTCATGTAAATGAATATAAAATAGTACTATCCTTTAGAAAATGGTTTAGCAAAATATTAATTATAAAATGACCAAGCAATTGTATTACTAGTTATCTACCCAAGAGAACTGAAAACAAATGTCCATCCCTAAAACTCATACACAAATGTTTATAGTAGTCTTATTCACAACAATGAAAAAATAAAAAACAATCTACATGTCTGTCCACTGATTTTAAAAAATTCAGTCTAACATGTAGTGTATTTTTAAAAATGTAGTCTAACAATACCACAATATTGGGTGATTTCAACATACCCCCTCACCTCTAGATAGGTTATTCAGATATACACCGAGTAAAGATTCTACAGAGCTAAAAAATACTATTAATCACATGGACTTGCCAGACTTCTATAGAATAATTCATTTATCAAAAACTGAATTCACTTTCATCTCAAGAGCACATGGAAAATTCTCTGAAATGAATCATATTTTGTGGAACAAAGCAAATTTTAGCAAATACAAAAAACATAAATGATTCCTTGCATCCTAGCAGATCATAATGGAATGAATTTAGAAATCAAGGGCAATACAAAAACCAGAAGCCACTCTAATACCAGAAGATTAAATAATGCAGTTTTGAATGAAGAATGTTTCATAGAAGAAACATCTCATAAAATAGAGATACAACATATCAAAACCTCTGGGACAGTATAAAGGTAGTTCTAAGATTAAAGTTTATAGCATTAAGTTCCTATATTAAGAAAGTAGAAAGTTATTTAATAAATAATCTAACATTGCAACAAAAGAACAAACTACTACTCAAATCAGTATAAGATGGGATATAATTAAGATTTGAGATGAAATTGAGGATAAAAAACAATACAAAGGATTAATGCAACAAAGAGTTGGTTCTTTGAAAGGATAAATGATATTGATAAACCTTGGGCCCTGGGTTCAATCCTCAGCACCACATTAAAAAAAATAAACAAATAAAGGTATTGTGTCCATCTACAACTAAAAATATTTTTTAAAATATTGATAAATCTTTAGCCAAACTAACCAAAAGAAAGAGAATAACCAAATTAACAAAATTAGATATCACTACAGACACTATGAAATCCAGAGGATCATTAGAAAGTATTTTGAAAAGCTATATACCAATAAGCTAAAAAATCTTGAAGATATTGACAAATTCCTTCAGACATATGAGCTATCCAAACTGAATCATGAAATAGAAAACATAACCAGATTAATATGAAGTAATAAAATTGAAGCAGCTATCAAAATCCTTCCAACAAGAAAAGTCCAGGACTTGATGGATTCTTAGTCAAGTTCTACCAGACCTTTAAGAAGAACTAACACACACCAGTCCTTCTCAAATTATTCCATGAAATAGAAAAGGAACAAATACTGCCAAATTCATTCTATGAAGCCAGTATCACCATGATACCAAAACCAGACAAAAACACATCAAAGAAAGAAAACATCAGAGGAATATCCAAAATTAGATGTAGAAATTCTTAATAAAATATTGGTAAACTACATTCAAAACAAAATTAAAGAAGATAGTACACCATGATCAAGTGGGGTTCATCCCAGGGATTCAGTTGGTTCAATATATGGAAATCAATAAATGTAATTCACCACATAAATAGAGCTAAGGACAAGAATCACATGATAATTTCGATACAGAGAAGATATTTGAGAAAGTCCAGTACTCATTCATTCTTAAAACTAGGAAGAGAAGAAACTTAACCTGAACATTGTAAAGCCTATATATGATAAACTCAAATCTAACATCATACTGAATGGAGAAAAACTGAAAGCATTTCCTCTAATATCAGGAATAAGAGAAGGATGTCCACTCTCACCAATCCTATTCAACATAGCCACTGAAACTCTAGCCAGAGCAATCAAAGAGAGGAAATTAAAGGGATACAAATAGGAAAAGAAGAAGTCAAACTATATTTGCTGATGACACTATCTTGTATTTATAAGACCCCCAAAACTCCACCAGAAAATTGCTGGAGCAGAAAAATAAATTCAGTCAAGTAGCAGGATATAAGATCAACATACATAAATCATTTGTGTTCCTATACTTAAATAATGAATCTCCTGAAAAAGAAATCAGGATAACTACCCCATTCATAATGCCCCCCCCCAAAAAAAACCCCACAAAAAGAACATATTGGGAAAGACCTCTACAATGAAAACTATAGAACATCAAAGAAAGAAATTGAAGAACCCAGAAGATGGAAAAAACCTCCCATGTTCTTGCATAGGCATAATTAATATTGTTAAAATGGTCATGTTCCCAAAAGCATTATACAGATTCAATGCAATCCCCATTATATACCAATGGCATTATTCACAGAACTAGAAAAAAAGCAGTTCTAAAATTTATTTGGAAGAATAAGAGATACAGAATAGACAAAGTAATACTGAGCAAGAAGAGCAATGCTGAAGGTATCATAATACTGGTCCTCAAATTATCCTACAGAGGTATAATAACAAAAACAGCATGGTATTGGCACCAAAACAGACATGAAGACCAATGGGACAGAACAGAAGGCAGAGAAAAACGCCAAAGGTGCCAAAAACATGTTGGTGATATGACAAGCTTTTTTAACAAATGGTGTTGGGAAAACTGGATATCCATATGAACAAGAATGCAACTAGATTTCTCCCCCCTACCCCACTCACCTGGCACGAAAGTCAATTCAGTGAATCAAAGGCCTAGGATTAGACCAGAAACTCTGCAACTACTAGAAGAAAATGTAGATCAAACACTGCAACATAGTGGTGCAGGCATTGACTTCTTTAACAAGACTTCTAAAGTTCAAGAAATAAAACCAAGAATCAATAAGTGGGACAACATAAAATTAAAAAGCTTCTGTATAGCAAAGGAAATGATTAATAGCACGAAGAGAGAGCCTACAGGAGATCTTTGCCACCTGCTCCTCAGATAGGAGATTAATATTCAGACTGTATAAAGAACTCAAAAAACTTAATACCAAAAAAACAAATAATCCAGTTAATAAATGGCAAAAGAACTAAACAGACACTTCTCAAAATAAGAAATATGGGTGGCAAATAAAAACATGAAAAAATGTTCAGTATCTCTAGCAATTAGGGAAACGCAAAGCAAAACTACACTGAGATTTCATCTTACTCCAGTCAGAATGGCAATTACCAAGAATACAAATAATAGAGCTGAGGTTGTGGCTCAGCAGTAGAGTGCTCATCTATCACTTGCGAGGCCCTGGGTTAGATCCTCAGCACCATATAAAAATAAATAGATAAAATAAAGGTATTGTGTCTAACTACAACTAAAAATAAATATTAAAAAAGAATACAAATAATAATAAACATTTGCAAGGATGTGGGGAAAAGGTACATTCTTACATAGTGTGTGAGATGGCAAATTAGTACAAACACTCTGGAAAGCATTATGGAGATTCCTCAAAAGATTTTAAAAATGGCCAGGTGTGGTAGCACACTCCTGTAATCCTAGCAGCTTGGAAGGCTGAGGCAGGATGATCACAAGTTCAAAGCCAGCTTTAGCAACTTAGCGAGGCTCAAAGTAACTCAGTAAAACCCTGTCTCTAAATAATATATATATATATATATATATATATATATATATATATATATATATATATATATATATGGCTTGGGACGTGGCTCAGTGGTTAAGTGCCCCTGGGTTCAATTCCATTCCTAAATGACTAGGAATGGAATCATCATATGACCTAGCTACTCTGCCCCTTGGTATATATTCAAAAGATTTAAAATCAGCATATATAATGATGCAACCATACCAATGTTTACAGCAGCAGTAGCCAAGCTATGGAAGCAGCCCAGGTACCCATTAGCATATGAATGAATACGCAAAATGTGGTATGGATACACAATGGAGTTTTACTCAGCCATACAGAAGAATTATATTATTCTTGAACATAATTAAACATTAAAGAATCATACAATTAAAGAATTGTGTGGCTGCATCACTATAGTGTGCTGATTTTCAATCTTTTGGAATATACCAAGAAGCAGATGGCTGGGTCATTTGCTGATACATGGATAGAACTGGAGAGCATCAAGCTAAGTGAAATAAGCCAAATCCAGAAAGTCATGGGTTGAATGTTTTCTCTGAGATACAGAAGCTTGACCAAAATAAGGGGGCAAAAAGGAAGAAAAAGTTGGGGGAAATTCCAAGAAAACAGAAAAGAGATCAGTGGAGTAGAGGGAGTTGAGGGGGAGGAGGGAAGAATGGGAAAAGAGAAGAATGGTAGAATGAATCTGACCAAACTTTCCTATGTATATAGATATGAATATACCACAGTGAACCTGACCTTTATGTATATCCATATGCACTGTTATGATTTAGATATGCACTGTCCCCCAAAAGCTGTAAAACAAAAGAATGTTCAGAGGTAAAATGATCAGATTATGAGAGTTGTGATATAATCAATGACATAATCCACTGAGAAGGATTAACTGGGTAGTAACTGTAGGCAGGTGGAGGTAGATCCCTGAGAGTGAGCCTTTGGGGTCTATATTGTTTATCCCTGGTGAGTGGAGGTCCCTCTGATTTCCTGATTTCTATGTCCTGAGGTGCTTTCCAACTCCACTTCCTTCTGCCATCATCTGCCTCTTCTAAGGTCCACAGCAATTGGACTCCACATTATGGATGAGACCTCTAAAACCATGGGTACTGAATAAACATTTCCTTCTCTACAATTGTTCTTGTCAGGTCTTTAGGTCACAGCAGTGAAAAAACTGACTAAAACATGCACTAATTAAAAGAAACTATAAAAATGAGGCTTCTCCATACCATGGAATATGATTCAGTCATGAAAATGAATTAAGTACTGATTCATGTTACAATAAGGATGAGCCCTGGAAACATTATGAGAAGAATAAGAACATAGACACAAAAGGCCACTTATTCTATGATTCCTGTCATGTGAAATGACTGTAATAGGTAAATCCATAGAGACAAAGTAGCTTAGGAGTTGCCTGGTTCTGCTGGTAGTCACAGGATGGCTTACAAGTTCGAAAATGAGATATCATTCAGTTGATGGAAATGTCTAAAGTCAGATTTTAATGATGGCTACACCTCTTGATAAGTTTGCTAAGAATCCTTGAAGTGTACAGTCAAAACAGGCCAATTTTATGGTATGTAAAAGATATCTCAGAAAAAATTGAGCCGGGGGCGGTGGCGTCCGCCTCTAATCCCAGCGGCTTGGGAGGCTGACTAGGAGCATCTTGAGTTCAAAGCCAGCCTCAGCAAAGATGAGGCCCTAAGCAACTCAGTGAGACCCTGACTCTTAATAAAATACAAAATAGAGCTGGGGATGTGGCTCAGTGGTCAAGAGCCCCTGAGTTCAATCCCTGGTACTAAAAGGGAAA
The DNA here is from genome assembly GCF_052094955.1 of Ictidomys tridecemlineatus. Lineage (NCBI taxonomy): Eukaryota > Metazoa > Chordata > Mammalia > Rodentia > Sciuridae > Ictidomys > Ictidomys tridecemlineatus. The sequence goes on along the minus strand of NC_135493.1, from coordinate 444,531 downwards.
AAAGGAAGAAAAAAAAAAAACAACTAAGAACATCCTAGGAAGCAAAGAAAAAAAACATATCATCTCTTTGATGATTTGTGAGAGACCATGCAGAGCTCCTTAGGCTACCGTCTGTTGTGGCACTGCTGACTGTGACTGGGTAAGTGGTTTTCTTCTGAGGTCTGAGAGTGAAGCAGTGATTTTGTATTTTAAAATTTAAAACTTTACAAATAATATTGCTGGTTTGAAATCTGGAGTAGTGGGGTGGGGAAACAGATTTGAAAAATATTCAGCATGTGGAAGTGACAAGATTTTATACTGATTACATATAGACAGTGGAGGTGAATGAAGATGCCTAATACTGAGTATGCTTGAAGTTGCATTCCTGGCACAGAGCAGACATTTGTTGATTGTCTTTGGAGTAAACAAATAGGGTGTGATGAACAGGGTAAAAATAGATGAGCAGAATAAAAAAACATAGCTAAACAAAGCAGTCACCCGTTCTTGCCAAATGGCCAGTCCTAAACTCACCCTGAAGGCTGGTCAACAGATGTCCTGCACGATTTCCATCAGACCGTTTGAGAAATTATCAGGCCTCTCCCTCACCCAGAAAAACATTCACTATATATCAGGTCCTCCTTGCTAGAACTTGCAGGTGTGGCACAGGCTGAGCTTCCCCAAGAGTCTTATCCTACAAATTTATGTGTGGCGCAATGGCAGGTTCATGCCCAGACCATATGAGCTTGAGGGACATTTGGCCTTGTAGACAGAGGGTCACAGCGGTAGCCAGTCAGTTGATCTGTTTGGTTTGGCTCCAAGCATCCACCAAAGAGTTTATTAACTCACCAACCCCCAGCTTTGGCAGATAGAAAATACAGCTGTCAGAAACATCTTAAACATGGAGTGATTGGTTTGGATATTTTACTGCCTTCTCAGAGTTGACAAGCACAAATGCAGAAATACTCATCACTCTTGGTACATACACCAAAACAAGGAAGTGATTGGTGTCAGTTCACACTGCCAAGAAATGAAGAAATGGGAGGGGCATACTAAAGAAGCCCCCAGAATCTACCACTCCAGTGTGCATTTCTTTCATCTTACTGGTTAAGATGCAAAGTATATTTTTAAGCATGTGATAAATTAGTATATTTTTGTAGTTGTTGTGAAAAGTATTTTGCATAATTAATAGTTTCCACTATGATTATCAAACCTGCTCCTTATGAGGAAGAATTGAAAGTTGACATCAGGATGTTGATCTATAGTATTTATATTTCTTGTATGTGTTTACAGTTAACAAATGTAAAATCAACTGTGTATAATATCAAGTTAAGAAGCAATTGTACAGCTGGGTGTGTAGCTCAGTGGTAAAGTGCATGCCTCTCATGTGTGAGGCCCTGGGTTTGATCTTCAGCATCACATAAAAATATAAATAAAGATACTGTGTGTTTATTTACAACTAAAAATATTTTTAAAAAGAAGCAATTGTAAGAGAGTTTTGTATGAGGGGATTATGGAAATATTTCTAAATCTGAGAGTTCAAGGTTTTCTTTCAGTGCTTACTTGGGGAGTTAACTCACTCAACTCTTTCAAGAAAGTTTTGCTAGCAATGTTATATATGACATATATAATAGTATGCAATCACGTAGCTAAAATCCTAAAAGGTAAAACATCCAGAAGAGCTTATTCAGAGTTGACATTCAAGTTATGCATTACATGAATTCCGTTTCCAGTATTATTAAAGGGTTCGGAGTTGTTTTCCGAACAGTGAACTTCTTAGGTAACTTCCCCAATACCCTACTGGGCCACCCCTTAGGCAACCTTGTTTTGGGGGGACAGACAAAGGGTAAAATCTGGGCAGAGAACATTAACTGATATGAGCACTAAAGAAGGCAGCGCTGGAAGGTCTTGCAAAAGTTGAGTTTCTCTTTCCATTGCAAGGGAAGGGTAAGTGAGGTACGGAGAGGTAGGGACTTGCTGAAGTCTAGACACCAAGTGAGTGACAGATCCAGGGCTGCAAGGTTTGACTGAGGTTGAAAACAATGTACGCAAAGCGTCAGTCCCAACGCCAGCTCGCTCCAGTTGTTGCAGCTCTTCCCGAGCGCTAGGCCCATTTAGCCCCACGCCGATAGTCTGTCGCGCAACTGGCACAAACTGTGACGCCAGCCCTGAAGGCAAGGCGGGAGTGTCCTTCTCTTCCAGCAGAGTTAAGGTGAGTACCACCACTCTGAGATGGAGCAGCAGGGGAGAGCCGCCGCCGCCCTCTGCACCAGGCTCCAAAGCCAGAGCCTAGGCAAACCCACAGCCAAAGATACCCCTTATCCGACCCACGCGGCTGGACCTACCTGTGCTGGAGGTCGCGACTCCCAACTCCGCAGAATGGGTAGAAATGCAAACAAGGAGGGCGTTGGAATGCACAGTTGCAAGGCCGTTTGCTACCCCCCCCCCCAGATTGTCGGCCCGCGCTCCCCTCCCCCAGTCCACTTGGGCCTTGCTGAGAGCCTTGAGGCTCCGCCTCACTCCTTCCGGCTGGTGCTGTGTCTGTGCGCCGCTTAAACTAACCCGCTGCAGAGGCGCCTTAAAGACCTACATCCAGAGGGATTGGGCCTGGATGCGCTACTTAATTGCCTTCATTGAACAGACTTGGGAGCATAGTTTCGGGAAGCAGAACACACAAACCGCAACGCTACTGCGGCTGTAAAACTCAGGTCGCCTGCCTGCCTACCGTTTCTAGTGCTGGGGATTGAACCCAGGGCCATGTGCATGCAAGGCACTCTACCAACTGAGCTGTATCCCCAGCCCCTCACGGTGTTTCTTATTGAACTGAAATAGCACTAAAACTCTTCCATCGCCCTTTGGCCACTTTCTTGCCTCCTCCACAACCAGTCATTGCTGGACTCCTATGAGTTAACTTGAATAGCTTCAATCCAAGTTCACATACGATGCTAAATGCAGTGAACACTACAGGGGAACAAACATTAAGAATAAACACTTTACGCAAGTAAAAATTTAAGAACCGGAGCTGCGGTTGTAGCCAGGCAAGGACCACTTGCCTAACATGTGTGAAGCACTGAGTTCTATCCAAAGCATCACATAAAAATAAATAAATAAAATAAAGGTACACCAAAAAAATATTTTTAAAAAATTTAAGAACAGTACATATTGGAAAGACTAAAAAGTGTAGTGAAATAATATCTTCAATAAAAATACAGGACAGAGGAAAAATACTGAAAGAATAAAGAAGAAAATTCAATGCATATACATTGAAAAGTAAGCGATTCTGGAGTATTGTACATTATCATACTATTAGAGATGAACAATATTGGTCTAAGGACAAAACGTAAGAAAGGAAATGTCTTGTACAAGTTAAAATAAACACCAGTTTCTTTAAAAAAAAAAAAAAAGATATACAGAAGAAAAAGTCTCCACTCCAAAGAGCCTTTTAATAATATTCCACACTTCTACCGGGAATTCATTCCTCCATGAAAGCTCTACCCACATTTATTTAGGAAGCTGATACTTATCACTTCTTACTCAATTGAGAGATTACCTTCTCTATGGTTCTTTCACTGTCTTTTCAAAGGTAGTTTATATTCTCCTTTTCCATGTGTCCAATATGCCCAATGGATCTAGTATAGACCTCATGTATATGACTAATTCTGGATGGTGATTTCTCCTTTTACATCTCTGTCCTCCAGTGAAGCAGTAGCTTCTTCAGAGCAGAAAACTTGTACTGCTTATATTTCTTTTCCAAACAGATCATGTGTCTATGCTTTAATGAATATTTGTTGAGAATTGCCTAAAACCAGTGAGTAGACAAACAAAACTATAGACACAATATATATTAACAGTACAAACTGAATAAGTTGACAGTCTACATTTAGTCTGCATTGTATTCATCCCAGAGCAAACATTAGTGAATGTAGGACATTGTACTAAACTCTAGGTATAAAATGACAAATAAAACCTAGATATATTCTATGCCCTTATGTTTAAAGAACAAACAGGACTTGGTCAGGCAAATAGGAAAAGGAAAAACATTCTAAACAGAGGGAACAGCATGATCCAAAGTCCAGTAACAGGAAAGAGCATGACAGTAGCAATTAGAGCAAATGAAATCAAAAAAGTAAGGTGAAATCAACAAAGTAGAGAGAAAGGACAAGAAGTTGATAGTCAAAACATGCTTGTTTATGAGTTAAAAGAAGACAGTTGCCTTAAATAATAGGAACCAGTATTTATTAAACCTGTACTACATGGCAAGCATCAGGCTAAGTGTGTCATTACAAATATTTAAAGCACATAATATTTTTATCCCTACCTTAACAAATAAGGCAACTAAGGCACAGATAGGTTAAGCAATTTCACCAGCATTACACAACAAGTTAACTTTCAGAGCTAAGATAGCTAATCTTCTGCCCTAGACATAGGTCAGAAGCTATAAGGAAAGCACAAATAAAACCTACAAAGAGCTCTTTCACAAAATTTGTTTGTTGGTCCTATATAGTTGATGTGTATAATAATCCATACTAAGAGCTTAAAGAAACAATACCCTGTACTCTACCACTAATGCTCTAGACAGAAGACTTTGGCCTAGATATTGGTTGATAATAACAATGGTAGTGATACCTTTGGTGGATGATACCATACAGCAGCAAGGCAGAGCAGAGGAGGAAGAAAAAGATAGTTTTCCTGACTTCTACTTGATGGAGTATCTATGAAACTTCAGATAAAGAACCTCATTGATTCTCAGTTTCTTATTCCACAAACGGGCATAACAGTAGTATCTATCTCACATGATTGTGATGATAATATGTAAAGCACCTGGACTTGTCTTGAATACAGTATATGAGTGACTAGTAGCTGCTATGATGATAGTGTTATTTTAGTGATTGAAGAAGAGGTATGAGCAACCATGAAAAATGTGGTTCACTTACAATTTGAGGAAAGTGACATGCAATTTCAGATAAATACCAAATGGGTAGTGTAACAAAAGTTTGTTTCCCTTTTTGCATTAGTTGCCCTCCATTTATTACTCAATTTTAGTTAGCACTTATTGTTAGTAACTAAGCATTGTATGCATTTACTTCTTGGTATCCATTATGATGATGATGATGAGTGTGCGTATGTGTGCACATGCGCATGTGTGTGTGTGTGTGTGTGTGTGTGTGTGTGTGTGTAGCAGCTCACACAATGTCTGGTACAGAGTGGAACTTCAATATTTGTGGAATGAATGAATTAATGGCTGAATAAAAAGGTATATACAAATGTGCTAGGAAATAAAATAGAAAAAGCAATAAATATGGTATATTTTATGTTCCTGCCACACTACTGTTTCTTCTAAGACACACTAAGATTATTCCTATTTTGTTTCCAAAATATAATATGCTCATTTGTTTATCACTTCCAGCACTGCTAATGCTCCAGTAAGGGGTAGGTAATTTTTTTTCTGTAAAGTGTCAGATAATAAATATTTTGATCTTTATGAGACACATATAGCCTCTGTCTACAGCTGAGTAATTCTACCTTCATATAGCAAAAGCAGTCATAGATCACAGACAATACATAAATGAATGTATATGGAAGTGTTCCAATAAGTTTATTTGCAAAAGCAAAAATGAAGAAGGATTTGGCTAGGGACTATAATTTGCCAACTTTCACTCTAGGCTAAATAACAGCCATGTCTTGCATGGAATTCTGTATTGGATTATGTGAGAGCCATCATCTTTTGTTAACACCTACATCATAATTTTATCAGCATCTTATTGAAACTTTTACACTCTCTAATCCTGTCTATAGATTTAAGAGGTCTTAAAGAGTGGTTAAAATTCTGAATTAATTATGATCTTGATTTTCATTCATCAAAAATTGTCCTTAAAAATGATTAAAAGAAAAATATTAGACAAGTTGAATTTAGAAGAGTTTATTTGAACAAAGAACGATTCATGAATCAGGCAACCCTCAGAATTAGAAGAGGCTGAGAAAGCTCTACATGGGCAGGCAGTATTTATAGACAGAAAATGGAACTGACATAAAAGAGCCGGATTGGATAGGCTTGTTGCCTGTGTTATTTAAACATGTCTGAGCAGTTTTCAGCAGATGCCTGAAACCACAGATAGCATCAAACCTTATATATGCTACTATTTTTCTATACATATACACCTATGATAAAGTTTAATTTATAAATGTGGGCAGATTCAACTATTAACAAGAATAATTAACAATAAATAGAACTATTATAATGGCATACTGTAATAAAATTGTTTGGTTTTGGAATTTCTCATTTTACATTTTTGGATCACAGTTGACTGCAGTTAACTGAAACCATGGAAAGCAAAACTGTGGAGATGGGGGAATGACTTTATTCTCAAATTAGGTTATAGTTTGTTTACATATTAAGTTACATTACACTTCAGTAAGCACAGAGAGCTTTAGGCCAAATTTAATTTAATTTAGCAATTTCTTTCTCTTTTGGTCAGCCTTTCAATTTTGAGAGATCGACCAAAATCTTGGGCACTGATACCACTTTCTATTGCCATTATGATGGGACTTGTTTAGTGTCAGTATGGAATTCACAGTTCACAATCTCAAATTATTTGGATTATTATGCTTTCTTCATCATTTTATTATTCCAATTATAATGAGACCAGTTAATGTATGAAGGGTGACTGCAATATGAGCATTTAGGACTCCTTGAGGAAGTATCACACACAAAGGAGACTTTTATGAAGAGTAACAGGAGAAACTGAAGTAGACTCCTTAATAGGAGTGTCAAATGAAATGAACAAAATGACCAAAATCAAATAATTTAAAGTTCAGGCAATAAATATAGTTTGACAGTATTTTAGTTCAATTGTCTATAGTCTTTGTTCAGTTCACTGTGAAGTAACCTGCCAGGTAACTGTCATCTGAGAACATATTATGTTTTCCCTTACCCTCAGAAATTTCTTACTGTATTCAGTGACTGTATCTAGGGAGACAGCCATATTAGCCACCCTTTTAATTTTTGTATAATTATTTTTTAAAGGGGTCCCATCTCATTGTTGCCCAGGCTCATATTTGACACCGGGACTCCAGTTATCCTCCCATCTTAGCCTTCAGGGTAATTGGGAATATAGGCACCATACCTGGTTCTGCCACCTTCTTTTATATTTGTGGTGCTGAGGATTGAATCAGAATCCAGGGCCTCACACATTGTAAGCAAGCACTCTATCACTGAGCTACACTCTCAACCTTCCGGTACCTTTTTGGTAAAATCAGGGGAAAGTTAAGTGCAACATGCAGTTCTATTTAGCAGCATGCACATGCCTCCACCATAAGCAGGAGGAAATCTAAAGCTCCATGATGTTCGTTTAAATGTTTTTGTTGAACATGAATGTTCTCATCCACCTTTTGGAGAGTAGCCTCCACCTGTGTAAATTCCTGGATTGGCTAGTTCACTACAGAATTCAATATTTTCCCTAAACTTATGGGTTATCTTCAAATTCCATGCAGCTGGCATACTACTACCACCAATAGCGAGCCTTCAGGAACCCCACTGGAAGCTTTCTTCAGTGGAAACTAACTTGATTTCATCTGTTTCAAGTTTGGCATGAATTTCAACTACCAAATGCTTTGGCTTCTGAGTATGGGAGGTATGGAAACTTTTCGGGAGAGCTACTTGGAGTGAGCCAGACCAAATAGATCTGAACCAAGGAAGAGGCAGAACAGAGAGAGCGGGCAAATTCTCCAAAGACCCAACGTGGGCCACTGGCGGCTGGAAAAGAGGGCCACCTAGTGGTGTTTGAGTAAAGATCAGTTAAAGTTGTACACCTGCTGTTTGCATAGCTCCTGAACATGGTACAGTGGGAAACTTCCCTTTTTTATGGTTCCTTTATAGCATGGTAAAAGGGTGGTAACAAGATTTACTTTTCTTCCATAAATATTATGAAACTTGTTCATCTATTCGATTTTTTTTCTTAACTTTTCTTCCCATTTAAGAATAACCAGTCATCTGACTTCAGGGCAAAAAAAAAAAAAAAATACTCTTTTTCTTTTCACAAAACATTCTCATACCTTATAGCTTTTCCTTACAAAAATCACATGTTATCTTTCTTGTTTTCTTGCTTAGAAAGCCATTTACCTTAATATTTGTACTAATTTTAGTAACATATATTAATTAAAATTCTTAACCCCAAGTGGCCTTAATTTCCAGTGAACACTAGGGGAAGGAAATTATTGTGAACTGTCCATAACATAACCAATCCATACTTTGGCAAATCTATGAATCAATTTCTAGAAGCATGTGCTTTCTCATGGTATAGTTTGTTGGAGTGGTACAGAATATGTTTGCCAATAGTCCCAAATGTGTTTAGTCTCCCTATGACAAGAAACTGTAGAGGAGATAAAAGTTTATCTCTATTCTTACAGATTTTTTCTGTGTTGGCTACATCTAAGAATTAAATTATTGTTTGTAGAGATTTCTCTCAACCTCAAATTTACATTCCTAATGATAAAAATGTTAAAACCTTCTGATATAGGAAGGAAATATTTTACATATATTTAACATACATATTTTTGATAATTATTCTTTGATTGTTTGTAAAGATAAGATATTAAACAGTTAGCCACCATCTTTTTTTGTTGACAAATTTTTTAATATAGAGATAATATAAGCTTATTTTACTAGTAAACGTAGGTAAGACAGGTGGCTCGTCATATTGTCATCATATTTAATGCTAAAAACTCTGAAGCTATCCCTATTTTAATAAAATCAATAATATTCTTATTTACCAAAGATTATACAAGTCATATGAACTTGAAAAGTATTTGGGTTAATCCTGTTTTTTTTTCTGAGAGAATAATTATATAAGGGTATTTTCTTCAAACAAATTTAATAGAAGTCTTACAACAATTTGGCAAAATCATGAGGAAATAGATTGTACAGCTAGTATTCTAACATTTTTGCCATGTACCAAGTGTACTCCTGGACTCATCATGGCCACTTTTAAACTTGTATTATAGCCAGAGACTGGTTTATCCATTTTTGTTTCTTTTCAAGATTGAATAACAAAACAATTAATTGGGGTTTTCCTCAAGAAAGAGAGTTTTGGTGTATAACAAAATTCATGACAACAAGAAAGAGGTGGACAGAGTACACAGAGTATATAATCAGCAGGAGTTTGAGAAGTAGACAGAGATTCTTGTGGGAGAATCAGGATTGAATGAAGAAAACATAAATGACTCATTATTGCAAATGTTTTTCTGAAAATGGTCCAGATGTCAATTGGACAGTTCAGCCATGAGAACCTTTCAGACTTGATGATTTTAAATCCTTACCACAGAAATCTTTTTTTTTCTCTGAAGAATTTGTTGATTATTGACCCTGGAGTGAAGCCTTCAGGGGCTTCCTCTATTATGGAACTAACTAGTCTAGACCAAAAGAAGTGGGTCCATCAAATGGCTGGTGTAAAAATGGACAACTTCTTTTTCAATGATCTGGCTATTTACAATAAAGAAAGTGATCTTATGTCCCAGGATTATTCAGTTGGGGCCTGTTGGCTTTGGTTTAAAATATGTACAAGGAAGCTGTCTCATTTCTTGTAGCTATTTATCTGTAAAGATATTCATCTGTTTGCCTTTTGTTAGGAGTCTTAGGCAATTTTGGATTCGTTTAGTCTTTTGGAAGCCTTGTGTACCAATAAAAACATATTCCTTTGCTTTTGAATCATTTTGGATTTTTTCTTTTCTAATGTACCTTGCAAGTGAAAAATTTGATCAAGGTTAAAAGTTTTCCACTTTAGCCACTGTGAATCTTAAGTTGTTGTTACTAAGGTTAACTCATTTTTCCAAAAGTGCGTAGATTCTGGGCACATGGTTTTTGTACATGAAATTATCCAGTATCCTAGAAAGTAGAGCACTAAATTTCTTAGATTTGGAGAAGTGTATTTCTTTTTCATTGTTAAATTCACATGTAAAATTATACATATTTATGAGGTACTATATGATGGTTCCCTGCATGTATACATTGTGCAGTGATACAATTCAGAATTTCTATTTCTTCAAATATTTATTATTTCTTTGTGGTGAAAACACTCAAATTCGTTTCTTCTAGCTTTTTGAACTATACAATACACTACCATTATCTACAGTTATCTGGTTATGCAAAAGCACTCTAGAATTTACTTATCCTATCTATAACTGTAAGTTAGTACTCATTGACCAGCCTCTCCCCATTCCTCTCTTATTCTCTCCAGACTTTGGAAGCTAATATTCTACTTTTGATTTCTATGATATTAACTTCTTTAGATTCCACCTATGAGTGAGATCATGTTGCATTTGTCTTTTTGTGTTGGTTTTTATTTCACTTAACATAATGTCTTCCAGTTCCAGCCATGTTGTTAAAAATAACAGGATTCTATGCTTTTAAAAAAATATTTATTTCTTAGTTGTAGTTGGACACAATAACTTTATTCCATTCATTTATTTTTATGTGGTGCTGAGGATCGAACTCAGGGCCCTGCGCATGCTAGGCGAGCACTCTGCTGCTGAGCCACAACCCCAGCCCTATGTTTTCTTATGTTAAGTAGTATTCTACTGTGCATGTATACCATACCTTATTTATCCATCTATTCCATGTGCATTATCAACTGATGGACACCTCAGTTGATTTTATAACTTAGCTAGGTGTCGATAGTGCTACAATACACATGAGAGTGCAATTAACTCTTTGTTGTACTGATTTCATTTCCTTTTTTGGGGGTGAGGTGCCAGGGATTGAACTCAGGAGCACTCAACCACTGAGCCACATCCCAGCCCTATTTTGTATTTTATTTAGAGACAGGGTCTTACTCAGTTGCTTAGGGCCTCACCTTTGCTGAGACTGGCTTTGAACTCGTGATCCTCCTGCCTCAGCCTCCCAAGCCACTGAGATTACAGGCATGTGCCACCATGTCTGGCTCATTTCCTTTTGATATATACCCAGTAGTGCAATTTTTTGAGCATATATTATCTACTTTTAGTTTAGAATCTATTTTGAATTCTCTGCGAATTTGCACAGTTGGTTGCCATATGGTCCAATTTTGGTGCCTTATTTTGTCTGTTCAGAGAGATCATGGTTTCTTGAAAGTTTTTGATGCTTGTTGATGTATGACAACATCTGCACATCAAAGGATTAAGTATTTATTTTATTCTTCATAATCTGGCTTTGTATGTGTCTTCCTTCCAGAAATTCTAAGCACTCTATAATTTTCTCTAACCTTGTGGTTTCTGCCACTACTTTAGCACTAGTAGATGGTGCCCTAAAGTCCAAATTCTCAGTGAGGTCATTGTTGATGTATTGCCACTGTTTCACCACTAGAGTGCGCCCCATGGGCCAAGTTCCTTACGAATTTGCAGTTAAATTCTGTTCAGGAAGGACTATGGAGGTGTATAAAAAGGGTACTGTGCCCCTGTGAGATTCCTTCTGGGCATGGGATGGACCCAGATCTCTCATCCACAGTTAACTGTCCTGTGGTCAGGCACCACAGAATCCTGCACAGTACTGGACTAGGTAGTGTCTAGCCCTCTGCTCCAAAGTAACATATGCCTACTTTTCTTTCCCCAATTGGACAATTTCCCTGTGTTGTGATGCCTAGGATTAAAGGATAAATGGGGTTGGCAGTCCCACAGCCACCACCAGTGCCACAATACTAGATCACACCTGGTGCCCACTAAGCATAGCACAGGGGCAGGGCCAAGTTCCACACTGCTATGGCCTAGCCCCTGCTGTGATCTATTCATGGAGCAAGACCTGTGCAGCTAGCACATGATATGGGCTGTAAATACAAGTCCACTGGGGCTGTGGGCCTCCATATAGTGCTGGACCAGGTTCAGAGGCTTGATCCACAAACAATGACCAGGAGACAGGGGCTATTTGGTTCTATTCAGTGTTGAAATTCATGTGGTAACCCTGGCACTGAGTTCCAAGGCAGTATCTTTGCTTACTTCCCTGTCCTACCTCCCTGTCCCTGCCTCCACCCTCCCCTGACCCCCGCCCTCTGCCCCGTAGGTGCAGTGTTTCTCAATGCTGTGCTGCCCATGGTTGGGGAAGGAAGTATTTTGACCTCCAAGGCCAATTCAGGTGAAGAGGCTCTGTTCAGGGACACAGTTGTTGGGGTAGAGGCCATGGGGCTCTTCCTAATACTGGGTTTCATTGAGGCAAGCCTTGTGCTGGATTCAAAGTCTAATTTTCTCTCTTCTGTTTTCAAATGTGAGGCATCTTTCTCCATGCTGTACTGCTTGAAGTTGAGAGACCGATGACATTGGCAACTCTTTCCTTCCTGCCTTTTTCAATGCATCTTTTCATATAACTTTGCTAAAACCAGGTACTAAGATCTCTCACATGGTTTCCTTAGCTCTTGTGAAAGTACTTTTGTGTATAAATAGCTATTCTAATTGATGTTTCTGTGAGGAGATGATTGCTGGAGGGTCTTATTCCACCATCTTGCTCTGACTCTTGTCCCCTGAAAAGTGAAACACACTTTCAAAAGGTGCCTATCTGAGGCCTCTAATTGGATCCAGTCCACTTAATTATTGGATCCAATCCAATTCTGGACCCAGTCCAGTAAAAATTGCTTAAATATAGTTGGAGAGCTCGAAACACAAGTCTGTAGAGTTTGAATTCAAGAGGGATCTCATCCATGACCCCAGTCACTGTGAGAGATCTATGGACTAAATGGGCCCTCACTTGTTATGATAACTTCACTTAGTTACTTTTTGCCCCTGGTGCTGTGTATCTGTGGCTGTTGCTAGAGGTCCACTTTGGATCCTACTTCTCATGTCAATCTGTTAAAAAAAACTTTAGACAAATTACATGTAGTTTATTTGAATAAAGAAACAGTTTGTGAATTGGGCAACATCTTGAACCAGAAGAGGTTCAGAGAGTTCTATCCAGCAACCTGGGCAGGCAGTAATTATAGACACAATATGGAACTGACACATGAAAATAGTCTGATATGTGTTTGTGTAATTCTGACATATCTGAGCTTTTTGTAGCCTGTATTTGGCTGAAGCTTAGCTACTGTGATTGGCTATGACTTGGGTACTTGCCACAAGAGTATACTTTCAGGTTGCCGTTTGTTTATGTATTAGTTATTTTACAGTACATTATATATGAAAACAACTTTATATCAAACTTAATTTAACAGAACCAATTGCTAGTGATATTTTAAAGAGTTAAAAATGAAGGAAAGAAAGGGCTGGGTTGTGGCTCAGTGGCAGAGTGTTTGCCTTGTACATGTAAGGCACTGGGTTCAATCCTCAGCACCACATAAAAAATAAATGAACAAAATAAAGATATTTAAAAAATGAAGGAAAGAAAAGAATGATGATTCGAATTAAGAATAAACTTTCTGGACAGAGTGTTATAATGAATTTGGCTATGTCTTTGCTCTGTGACAATTATGCTATCTAGTCTGTAAAGAAACAAATAAATGCTAAAACTTTCACAACATTATCTAAGTCATACAAAAGTTTCCACATCTACTGATGGACAAAGATTTATTAAAAGATGAAAAGTGTGAGTTGTCTCACAGAACTCAAGAAGGAGTGAAAACTTTTAAAGGACAAAGTATAGTCATTCTGTAAGAATGGTCAGAATCAAGAATTCAAATCCCATCAAGACTCTATCATTTCTTGGCAATTATCAAGAATACAAGTGACAATAAATATTGGTGAGGATGTAGAGAAAAAGGTTCACTCATACATTGCTAGTGGGACTGCAAATTAGTAAAAAACTGTGCTGAAAAGCAATATATAGATTCCTCAGAAAACATGGAATGGAATCACCATTTGATCAACTTGTCTCTCTCCTTGGGGTGTATACTTAAAGGATTTAAAATCAACATACTTCAGTGACTCAGCCACATTAATATTTATAGCAGCTCAACTCACAATAGCTAAAGTATGGAACCAACCTAGATATCCTTCAATAGATGAATGGATAAGGAAATGTAAGATATATATATATGACTTGGGTATAATATATGCAATGGAATATTACTCAGCCAGAAAGAAGAATGACTTTATGACTTTTGCCAATAAATGGTTGGATCTGGAGACTATCATGCTAAGTGAAATAAACCAGTCCCAAACAACCAAAGGCTGAATGCTCTCTCTGATATGTGTATGCTAACACACAATAACGGGGAGTGAAGAATAAAAGTCTATTGGATTAGACAAAGAGGAATGAAGGGAAGGGAGGGGAGTGGGAGTAGGAAAGACAGTAGAATGCATTGGACATAACTTCCCTATGTTCATATATGAATACACCACAGTGAAACTCCACATCATGGACAACCACAAGAATGGGATCCTAATTAGAATGAGTTATACTCCATGTAGGCATAATATGTCAAATACATATTATACACTCTACTCTCATGTATATATAAAAAATAAATAAAATATACATATCTGTAAAAAAGAAACTTGCAAATATTGAACAATAGTTAGCACATGACTATCATCCCCAGGAGAAGAGAAACCAAAAAATTAACCCTCCAAGGATCATTCAGTTGAGCAGGCAAAGATCAGAGTTCAGGATACCTGAGGCAGCTTAAGTCTGTGGAGGAAGGAGAGACAAGAAAGCTGTGCATATGTTGAGGTTTCTAGCAAAAGTTTTGGTTTTAGGTTTTTATTTTGAAATAATTATGAATTCATATCAAGTTGCAAAAATGCAGAAAAATCTCACGTATAATTCATGAGGTTCCTCCCAATGATAAAATTTTATAATTTTACTATAATATCAATCTAGAAAATTGACATTGGTACAATCCACAGAATACATTCAGATTGTAATATATATAGTTTTATTAAATATTGTCATAGGTGTAATTTCATATGATGATTACCACAATTAACCTACAAGACATTTCCATTATTGCAAGTTTTCTCATATAGTCCTCCTATTTCCCACCCTTTATCTTCCCCTAATACCTGGCAACAGTTAATCTGTTCTCCTTTTCTATAACTTTGTCATTTTAAGAATGTTATGTTAATGGAATCGTAGCCTTTTGAAATTGTCGTTTTTCTCAATACCCTTGAGGTCAATCTAAATTATGTGCATCAATAGTTCATTATATTTTTTATTGTTGAATGATACTCCATGGTATTTATCAAAGTTTATCTAATCATTCACTTATTGAATATTTGAGTAGTTTTTAGGATTGTGCTATTGTAAATAAAGCTTATGTAAACATTCATGTACAGTTTTTTTGAGGGATAGCAAGTTTTGATTTTTTGGCATAAATGCCTAGGTACACTTGCTGGGTTATATTATAGTTTAATGTTTAATCTTGTGAGAAACTTCCAAGCTCTCTTTCAGAGTAACTGTATCATTTTATATTCTCACCATCAATTTTTATGCAATCTTTCTAGTGTTTTGTGTTGTATATTTTTAAATTTCAGCTTTTCTGAAGGGTCTATACTGACATTTTAGTGTGTTTTTAATTTACATTTCCCTGATGACTAATGATATTGAACATATTTTCATGTTTTTATTTGTTATTTGTATATCATCTTTGGTGAAAGTACCCTTCATGTCTTTTGCTCACTTTCTATTTTGATTCTTATTCTTTTTTTTTTTTTTTAGTGGTTGAGTTTTGAGAGCTCCTTATATGGAGATGATCCCCAACTTATTATAGTTTGACTTATGATATTTTTACTTTTTATAATAGAGTGAAAGTGATATTAATTCAATAAAAGCTACTTCAAATTTAGAATTTTTGTATTTCCCCAGGCACTAGATACATGGTACGATAGTCTCTGATGATATCAAGCAGTGACAGAGAGCCACATCTCCCACTCAGCCAAGTAATCACAAGAAGAAACAATCTTATGGGATAAATAACCACATACTAAACTGAGAAATATTTGTATTTAAGATATTAGTCCTTTATAATGTTGAGGTAAGTTCCTGTTATCCCTAGTTTTTCTAATGTTGTGAACATGAAGGGGTGCTGTATTTTGTCAAATGCTTTTTCTACATCTATTGAGATGATCATAGGATTCTTTTTTATCTTTTTCTGTAATATTTTATTGGTACATTACAATTGTACATAATCATGAAAAACCCACCATTTTTAATATTTATTTTTTAGTTGTAGTTGGACACAATACCTTTATTTTATTTATTTATTTTTATGTGGAATTGAGGATCGAACCCAGGGCCTCGCACATGCTAGGTGAGTGCTCTACCACTGA
Source organism: Ictidomys tridecemlineatus (assembly GCF_052094955.1). NCBI lineage: Eukaryota > Metazoa > Chordata > Mammalia > Rodentia > Sciuridae > Ictidomys > Ictidomys tridecemlineatus. The sequence continues at coordinate 428,337 of NC_135493.1, read as the reverse complement.
GCCACAACCCCAGCCCAATCATGTGATTCTTATCTTTGAGTCTATTGATGTGATGAATTACATTTATTGATTTCCATATGTTGAACCAACCTTGCATCCCTGGGATGAATCCCACTTGATCATGGTGCACAATCTTTTTGATATGTTTTTGTATTCCATTTGCCAGATTTTTATTGAGAATTTTTGCATCTATGTTTATTAGAGATATTGGTCGATCTAAAGTTAGATTCTTTCTTTGATGTGTCTTTGCCTGGTTTTAAAATCAGGGTGATATTGGCCTCATAGAATGAGTTTGGAAGTGCTGCCTCTTTTTCTATTTCCTGAAATAAATTGGAGAGTATTGGTATTAGTTCATCTTTAAAGGTCTTGTAGAACTCGGCTGTGTACCCATCTGGTCCTGGGCTTTTCCTGTTTTCTTTTGTTGGCTTCTTCTATTTCCTCACTTGATATTGGTCTGTTTAAATTGTGTATATCTCCCTGACTCAATCTGGGGAGATCGTATGACTAAGGAATTTATCGATGCCTTCACTGTCTTCTATTTATTAGAGTATAAGGTTTCAAAATAATTTCTGATTATCCTCTGTATTTCTGTAGTGTCTGTTGTGATATTGCCTTTTTCATCACGGATGCTGATAATTTGAGTTCTCTCTCTCCTTCTCTTCATTAGCGTAGCTAAGGGTCTGTCAGTTTTATTTATTTATTTTTTGTTTTGTCTACTTTTTCAATTGTTTCTTTTGTTTTGATTTCAGCTCTAATTTTAATTATTTCTTGTCTTCTCCTGCTTTTGCTGTTGATTTGTTCTTCTTCTTCTAGGGCTTTGAGATGTAATGTGAGGTCATTTATTTGTTGACTTTTTCTTCTTTTAAGGAATGATCTCCATGCAATGAACTTTCCTCTTAGAACTGCTTTCATAGTGTCCCAGAGATTTTGATATGTTGTGTCTGAGTTTTCATTTTCCTCTAAGAACTTTTGATATCCTCCTTGATGTCTTTTGCAACCCATTATTCATTCAGTAGTATATTGTTTAGTCTCCATGTGATGTAGAATTTTTTATTCTTTATTTTGTTATTGATTTCCAATTTCATTCCATTATGATCTGATAAAATGCATGGTAGTATCTCTACTTTTTTTGTATTTGTTAACAGTTGCTTTGTGGCATAGTATATGGTCTATTTTAGAGAAGGATCCATGTGCTGCTGAGAAGAAAGTGTATCCACTTGATGCAGGTTGAAATATTCTATATATTTCCATTAATTCTATGTTATTGATTGTATTATTGAGTTCTATAGATTCCTTATTCAACTTTTGTTTGGAAGATCTGTCCAGTGGTGAGAGAGGTGTTGAAGTCACCCAAGATTATTGTGTGGTGGTCATTTTGACTCTTGAACTTGAGAAGAGTTTGCTTGATGAACATAGCTGCACCATTGTTTGGGGCATATATATTTATGATTTTTATGTCTTGTTGGTGTCTGGTTCCCTTGAGCAGTATGTAATGTCCTTCTTTATCCCTTTTGATTAACCTGGGCTTGAAGTCTACTTTATTTGATACAAAGATGGAAACCCCTGCTTGCTTCCGCAGTCCAAGCCAACATCATTCTAAATGGAGAAAAATTGAAAGCATGCCATCTAAAACCTGGAACAAGGCAGGGATACTCTCTTTCACACTTCTGTTTAACATAGATCTTGAAACACTGGCCAGAAAAATTAGATGAAACAAATTAAAGGGATTTGTATAGGAAAAGAAGAACTTAAGTTAGCACTATTTACTGAAGATATGATTCTATACCTAGAAGACCCAAAAAGCTCCACCAGAAAACTTCTACAATTAGTAAATGAATTCAGCAAAATAGCAGGATATAAAATCAACACCCATAAATCAAAGGCATTTCTATACATCAGTGAGAAATCCTCTGAGAAGGAAATGAGGAAAACTACCTCATTCACAATATCCTCAAAAAATAAAATAAAATAAGATTCTTGGGAATCAACTTAATGAAAGAGGTGAAAGAATATACAATGAAAACTACAGAACCCTGAGGAAAGAAATCAAAGAAGACCTTAGAAGATGGAAAGATCTACCTTGCTCTTGGATAGGCAGAATTAATATTATCAAAATGACCATACTACCAAAAGCACTATA